>NC_134403.1:211078116-211378116 GCF_038048845.1 Mixophyes fleayi | reverse complement strand
ACAATACTGGGTAATACATACAGACAGAGAGGTAAGAGAACCCTGCTCGCAAGCTTACAATCTATGGGACAATGGGAGTTTGAAACACAAGGGTATGTGCTACATCATATTGCACACTGGACCAGCTAGAATGCAAAGGTAAAAGTATTTAGTGGGCTGTGTGTGTAGCAATGTTGGTCAGAGGGTTGTTGTCTTGTGTTAGCTGTGTAGAGGGTGATAATAGGGTAACCTAGGGAGAGTAAGATGATGGTTGAGGAATATCATAAGCTTGCCTGAAGAGGTGGGTTTTCAGAGAACGCTTGAAGGTTTGAAGACCAGAGGAAAGTCTTACTGTATGAGGGAGGGACTTCCACAAATTGGGTGCAGCCTGAAAAAAGAAATAAATATATATATATATATATATATATATATACAAGTTAACCCGTGCATGATACTCATGCATTCTAGTCAAATCAAGCTACTTAAGGTGTTAAAAAGGTTCTTGTCATGCATTTGGGGCTTGGCCAGGCCTCTTAAGGGGAAGAGCATTACTTCCCGACGTAAGCACCCTTTTTTAACGTGGTTTTGTCCACATGTCACTACCTCATCATTCTTCTCCATCACCTCATCCTTCATCTTCATCGCCACATCGTTAATCTCCATCATCTTACTGTTCTAAAACCTCTCGATACACAACGTTTCTGCTAAACACCTTATCGCTGTGCTCAATCAGTCTTCCTTGAAGGGCAGTATTCATAACCTGCACTTTCACATCACTGCTTCTCCGTACTCGTGAAAATGCGACATACAATTGTCCATGACCAAACACAGGCTCTGGTAAATAAATACCCACACGGTCAAGAGTTTGAGCCCTCAACTGGTAAATTTAGCCTTTACTACCCCTCCCACGGGGAAAAGGGGGGATGATGGAAGTTAACTGACTTCACTATTATATTTTTTTTGTCAAATAATGTCAGTATACCAAATTTCAGGTCAATTGGATGAGCCCTTTCTGAGAAAATAGTTTTTTCCACACACACACACACACACACACACACACACACACACACACACACACACACACACACACACACACTAACACATGCCGCTAGGCTTATATATATTAGATTTTTTTATTTATTTTTATTTTTTTCACTGAGAATATCATCAATAGGGCACATGTCTACTTTTTGCTCTTCATAGCTCTTTTCAAATTACTGACCAGTTCAATGAGTTGTGCAAAGGACTCAGATTTTTAAAAACTAGGAAAAGGAAAGCAGCCCAGGAGTAGATTATAAGTGCATAAAAATGCAATGAAAAACTCAACAAGTATATTTACTGTAGAGGGTGTTATATATGTATCTGTTTAGTAAATGTCAACAAAATTGTAATTATTTTGCCATAATTTACTCTCTTGGATTAACACAGCAATAGGAAATATACAGCTAGGGATAATTACCAGGGATTCAACTCCCCTTTGATCATCATGCTTATATTTCTCATGTCATAGATTAGACATAGCCACAGTCAATGTAGCAGGGTTACACATAATTGGGCAATGATATTATCAGCATTATCATACAGTCATAATCTATCATTCTTTTTAGATATTGAAGCTTTTATATTGATGTTCTGTTATAATGTGGGTGAATGATCTCTCAGAACCAGCAGGTTTATTTAACAATATGAATATAAATGTACTCTAAATAGAGCTAAGCAGTTGTCTTAAGCTGTAGTGTTCAAGGGTAGCAAATTGTAGTTATTACATTTTAGGAATACATTTCAAAAGTATATATTATTTCTGCAAGTATTTGAATTAACAAGCCTTCCTTTGAGTATACATTTAATACTATATTTAGAGATAATATACATTTATTTCAGCATTTAGTGCATTAAGATAAATTAATCTATTTCCTTTATAAGTAAAAAGAATGGATCTAAATTAACTGAAAGTCAATTGTTAGATTAATCTCTAGTTGTACTAATCCACCAATGAAATATTAGCTTTCAATAAACATGCAAACAGGGGCAGAACACTACATCACCAAATCATATAACCCAAAAATCCCCACACTCTTGAAAAGCAACAGTTTTGTTGGTTAGATGGAGGAAAAAGCTTAAAGGAACATCTCAGTCAGTGTCTGCATTAAATAAACATTAACACTGTATTAGCAGTCTAAGAATATTTTTTGTGTGGGAATATAACCCCAGCTGTGGCCAAAAATATTCTCTACTGGCAGTTTGGTCCACTCTCCTTGGGCAAACTACTTGGTTCTCCCAGATTTGAAGGATGCCTTCTCCCAACTGGTATTTTCAGATACCATTCAAACAGGTGGTCTATGGGATTTAGATCCGGGGGTAAATGTATCAAGGTGTGATTTTGCAAATCCAGCAATTTTCTCGGAAGAGTTGAAACTCGCAGATGTTTGAACCTGAGATTTCATGTAAAATCGCCAGAGTTGTGCTTCTGTCAAAATCGCCATTTGCAAAATCGCTAGAGATCAACCTCCCAACTGTTTGTCACTCCAGCCATACAAGTCTCAAATGTATGAAGCTGCAATTAAGCAAACTCAGGAGAGTTTGCTTTAAAACATGCTAAATACAACACGCTGCGACCGTGAGAAAATCCCCTAATACTATAAATAGATCTAGCGCAAGAGCTAAGCTCATTGCGCATCGGAGCTTCTAGCTAATAGAAGCTGTTTGCGGCGGTCCAGCATTTTTTTATTTTTCTTCAATCAAAACTAAAGAATCGTGGATCTTACAATATGGAGCCCTCCTGGCTGAAGACAAGAAGACTTCAATCAACAATTGGGGCTTTGGACCCAAGAAGAACTGAAGAGATTTCAAGCATGGACTTTTGGAATTTACAAATATGTTTTGGACAGTACAAGCATGGACTTTGGGAATTACAAATTTATTTTGGACATGGTCAAGCAGGACTCTGGATACAAATTTAATTTGGACTTTGGTGACAGTCATTTTTGGATTGAAAACTACTGACAACAGAAGAAAACTTCATTGGTGAGTATATTGGGGAATTTTATTTTTAATAAAAATATGCGGTGTAAATGAGGGTGTTTACTGTATTTAATGTGGGTTTATTATTTTTAATAAATGTTAGTGGTTGTAATGAGGGAGTTGTGCTTTTGTAAACATTTTGGTTTATGGAACTACAAGTCCCAGCCAGAAGTGGGTGTCAGGGCATGTTGGCACTTGTGGTTTTCCAAGTGCCAACATGCCCTGGTTGGCATGGGTATGCTGGTGCTTGTAGTTATACAAGTAGCAGCATGCCCACAATATTTAGGGCACCCGGGCTGGCTGGGACTTGTAGTTCCACAAAACAAAATGTCGTCAGTTTCTTTTTTTACATTATTTGCCGTTATTACCCTACACCCACCACCCAGGGGTGTTGGAAGAGCCCTAGTGCTATCAGCAATGGGCTGGGTGTCCCTAGGAGGAGGCCCGCTCGTTTTTTTTCGGCGGACACCACTCCCTAGGGAATTCAGCCCAGCGCTGAACAGCCTGGGGTTGGTTAGTCATTATGGCAAGGGGACCCTGCTATAGCCACCAACCCTGGCTGGTTTGCCTAGTGCTGGTTCAGTGAAAATAGGGGGGACCCCACACAAAATTTTTCCCCGATTTTCATGGAACCAGCAGTAGGCTGGCAGCCCTAGGGTTAAGACTAAATAGAGGGGGGACTTCACGCTTTTTGTTTTTAAATTTTGATCTATTTTTAACACTTTTTACAGCTGCCGGGACCTCCGGCTGTATTGCAGAACAGTGTAACAGTGATGTTTTTATTGAACTCGCTGCTACAGCACAGGAGAGTTAGCTAACACTGGAGTGTTTTACATCGCAGCAAAGCACCAGAGATGACCAGCGATTTTGAAGATCAGGGTAAAAATCGCAGCTTGATACATTTGAGAAAATTTTGCCTCGATTCTAACACCCTGAAAAAAATCGGACCTTGATACATTTACCCCCTGGTCTCATGGCTGGCCACTTAAGAACAGTCCAGCATCTCATCTTGAGCTATTCCTAGGTGCTTTTGAACTATGTTTTTGTCCTGCTGGAAGATCCATGACATTTGACGAGACCCATCTTTCTGACACTAGCTTCAACATTGCACTCTAAATTGGCATGGTAATCTCCAGATGTCATGATGCCATGCACACGTTTAAGACACCAGGTGCCAGGTGCAGCATACAGCAACTCCAAAACATCCATGAACCTTTTTGATGTTTAGCTTTAGGAAAGGTGTTTTTATCACTTTTCCTTCTCTAAACAAAGAAATAATGTATTTTGCCAAAAAGCTCTCATTTTGTCTCATCTATCTGTAGAACATTTGCTGAGAAGGAATTTCGCTTGTTCAGGTATTTTGGTAAATGCCAGTCAGGGTTTCTCATGTTTCTCTCTCTCAGCATTGGGGCCCTCTTTGGCCTCCTACCATATAACCCCTTTTTTTTGAGTTGGTGATGGTGCAAGTTGAAACTGTAGCACCTTCTGTCTGAGGTTCAGCTTGAATCTGTTCGGTTGCTGATCAAGGAACTTTTTCCACCATTCAAATAGCCATATGTAATCTTCACTCGTTTTGTCTCTACAGGGAGGTTTGCTGCAGTACCACGGGCCTTAAACTTGCTAATAATATTATGTATGATGGAGATTAATTTGCAGCCTTGTTATTATCCATGCTTGGCTAAAATCTTTTTTTCTGAACTCCTCAGGCAATTCTTTGGATTTCTTAGTTTTCTCCATGTTCTTCTCAGTACACACAGTAACAGAAAACCGAATGAGTCCTTTTCTTTATTCAAGCTTGTTATTGAGTGATTTTTATATTGCAGGTATCTGCTACTAACTACAGGTGAGCTCAATTCCAAAGTGAAGGAGAATAACCTGCATGAAATTAAATTATTTCTAACTGCTTCTGAAAAGTGCCAATAATTTTGTCTGATCTGATATTTTAAGTAATCAATAGCTAGGTGGGCATTGAGTTTTTCATAGTGCAATAAGCACAGATTTGGGACACTGCAGACCTCCTCTTTCAACTTTACACACATGGGACCTCATTTAGAGTTGAACGCAATTTTGCAGCCTGAATCAAGGCATAATTCTATGGTCAAAATATTGTGGCCTAGGACACATATTTTAAATTGCAACTTAAGGTATGTACAACCCAAAATACACTGTATAGATGCTGCCAGAGTAAAGATATAGCAATTATCATCATCATCTAATGATGTTGATGAGGACTGCGTTTTCTATACAACAAGCACTGGTTACCCCCATATATGTGCACCAGCACTAGACTAACTAATGAACTGTTTGGGCATGCTCAAGCTCTTGGAATCAAGGCCTACTGGAACATGTAGCTCCACACTAGTACTCAAAAGAAAAACATACACACCTCCTTTAGTTAAATCCATAGGGAAACTTTATTCTTGAAGTAATCAATAGAGATGAAAAATAAAAAAATCAAAGCAGCTGGTACTTGCTCCTAATAAAATTGTGAAAATAATAAATGAAATTAACTCAAGGGGTCAATGAACATATAGTCAATCAGAATGGTTTTCCTATGGAAGCTGCTCTGATTGGCTGATTGAGCATTGACACATTTATTAATTTTCATTGTGGCAACTCCTTAAATGAGTGCCATAGTTTGTAATTCAATATTTTATCCTATATATATCTACACTGCTGCAGATGGGAAAGTAGACATGTAAGAGCACACTTGTCTGCCAGCTTAACAAAATCCATGAACATCTTTAGAAACTGGTAAAATACATGCATTTCTTTCTTTTATACAGATAAAAGTTTATGACTTATATGAAAGGTTGCTGCACATCAGTGTCCCAGGGACAGTAAACTTTTATTGCCAATAACTGTCTCGCTCCTGAACACATGGCCCAGATCACCATATTAAGCGAGCCAACGGTACCATTAGTGTATTAATTGTTAGAATGGTGCACGTGTCATTTTGTTTGAATTCTCCTAACCAGTTCAGAGTGTGTTACCATAGCTTTAGCAATGTGTGGAATGTGAGTGAGAGGGCCCGCCGAGTAACATGTAATCACTAATATTCAGGGTAAGATGCTGACAGTACTGTTTTATTTGTCATAGCACTACTATTACTGTGTATGCAATTTTTCTTAACTGAATTCATTGTCCTGCTATTTTCAAAAATATTACTGCGGTGATACCTTGTATACAAGTTATTTGTTCATTTTCTGACCCACTGTAGCAAAATATGCATGTGGGGGCCAGTGTCCATCATACCTTCCCACTATATCTTGCTAAAGCCCACCAGCATTATCTTTTATATTGTATGCTAATAAATGTGCCAGGTGGCTAGTCCTCAATGAGGTGTTTGCCTCATTAAGTAACTGCTGTCCATGAGTCTGGTGGGGGTCCTCCGAGTTCTTTCCTGGTAGGAATTTGATGTTACTACTGCCCAGAGGACCACAATCAATATTCAAAGGGAGGGACTGTGACAGAGACCAAGGTAAGACATTACATATACACACACCTATCAATCTACAGAAGAGGTAGGCACCAGGTAGTATACATAAAAGAAGGCCAATGTTTTTCCAACACTTAGAAGGCCACTAACATAGATTCTCTTGATCTTGATTATGAATTATACTGGATGCACAATACAAGTCAAAGCACCTGGATTGTTTATCCCGTGTCTGCTCTGAGGAGACACCTCTGCAAATAGAAGAGCACCTAAGTTTGTGACAATGTAGAAAAAAATCTCAAGAGGCACACTGTGTAAAAGTGTAAACATCAAAGATCAACCTACTACCATTTTTGTACTATATGTATTGCTCAGTTTGGCCTCACTTATGGCTTAAATTAATCATGAGAGTGAAGGTGCTTTCCAACTATTTGTGTGCTTAAGCATATATGTGGCATATTTTTGTGCTTAAACAATTTTTTTACATTTGGCAATGTGTTCTTACAAATGTTCTTCTCCATCAAAGGGAAAATGGAATGGACAAAATGTGTCCCATTAAAAGTATAGGACCACAACTGCATGATTTAAACATGCTTAGATTAGATGTAAGGCTTTCATGCATCTGAAGTGTGTGAGGCTAATGTATGGGCAGACTAGATGGTCTTATCTGCCTTCAAAAGCTATGTTTCTCTAACCCAATTTGTGCCAGCAAAGCACTTGTGCAAATTCAATTTCTGCTGCAGAATTGAAATGGCTGTGCACCATTCTTGCCACTCTATACGTTTCAGAATCATTCACACTCTGGAGCTCCTCCCAGGGTCAAATAAGTATGGGGGGAGTACTGGGGTCACCCCCCTCTCATGGGGCCTGCTGTACCAGATTCTGTATGGCTATTATTGCTGCCCCCAAATGCACACCAGGATGTAAATGTATGAAAGTCCGATTTTTTTCAACTCTACGGAAATCGGCGACTTTGCAGTGAACATTTAAAGTGGTGATGGTTTGTAAAGGCAAACTTGCCTTTACAAGCCATCGCCGGTTTGAATTTTACCTGCAAAGTCGCCAATTTCCATCGAGGTGAAAAAAAAGGACTTTCATACATTTACCCCCAGATCTTCATTTACCTAATACCCGGGAGGCACGGCTCCTTTCTGCTCCTCTTCAAATGGGCGGAGGGGCCAAAAACTGGCACCGTAGCTAGATAAGGAGGATTGACACAAAATACTCAAGCAGCAGGAAGGGGGGGGGGGGTGCAGGGAGGCACGTCCCCCTTTCACACCTGGAGAATAAGAAAGCCAGTGAGAGACTTACTAGGAAAACAAGTGGTTAAGATCTTGCAAGGACAGGAAGAGAAGGAATAATATGAGTGGCGATTAAGCAGCAGCCATTGCTGATGAAAAAAATCACAATTACTTGACTTGCAGCAGCAGACATGCCTGCAAATTAACAAGGAAAACACTGCAGGTAGCTGTTTCAAAAGGCAGAGGAACAAATCCAGGTGTTTGATTGCATCGCCTGAGGTTCCGGGCATTTGATTGAGGCAGCTGAGATTGAGAAGCCTAGCCAGCCACATGCATTACACAGCAATGGCCATGGGTCACATGTGAACAAGAGAAGGAGTGCAGCTACAGGCAGATAAAAAGGTCAGACAGCAGCCAGGAGGAAGCAAAGCAGCAAGGAAACCTCAACTATCTTGCTAGAGCCAGAGGCAGGACAAACCCAGCAAGCAGCAGAAATCATCACAGAGCAGCAGCACTTGGTGAGTGAACTGTCCTCCTCCCCCAACTTACTGCACATGGTCAAGGGGCTGAAGATGACAAGGAATCAGGGGAAGAAGCAGATTAATGGGATAACAGCTTGTATGGGTACACAATACACCCTCATCACAGCATTCATCTCAGACATACAAGGAAGTCCCAGCTAACATGATAGAAGCAGATGAAGGAGAAATCCAGCAAGCAGCAGAAGGGATCACAGCTGCCTCCTCCCCCTACATATTTCAAATGGACAAGGGGCAGATTATGCTGAGAAGCTGCAGACCAAAAAGGAACAGAAGAAGGGATCACAGCAGCACATGACACGAGTATGAAAAAGGGCGCAGTGAAGGCCGCCAAGGGAGCCGGCACGCAAACCCACAACAGAGAAAGCAGCGACATGGGAGCTGCAGAATGACAAAGGATTACAGTTGCCACTCCTCACCTCACCAGATCAACAGAGCACGGGCATCATCCAGATGTCAGGAAGATAGATCTCACCAGGCCAGTCATCAGCGCACATCAAATCAAGATAAGAGTTTACACAGGGGAACTGACGGTGTCGCGTCCAGCACCACAGCAGAAGAAGGATATCGTCAAGTCCCTGCCCTGTCCCATCGGGACTCCAGCAGCTCAAAGCTGCACACCTGGGACCACATCCAGCCCAGCCAGTGTAATGTAATCGCATATCGCGTCGAGATAAGAGCTCACAAAAGGGGAACGGCGGTGCCGTGTCCAGCACCGCAGCAGGAGAAGAATAACGCTAAGTCCACGCTAATCCCAGCGGGACTCCAGCAACTCAAAGCCGCTCACCAGGTGCTACATCCAGCCAGCTGTACAACAGCAGCAGCAGCTGACATCAGGGCCAGCGCGGAAAAAAGACAAGACATCTGTCATCACTACCAGCGCAGAGATGAGCGTCTCAGTAGGGACCTGTGAGTATTCTAATGATGATGTTAACGTTAATAATATGTATATGGGTGATCACTGTAATGTACATGGATTGGAGGACAGCTCAGTGTTAGATAGTTCTAGTGAAGGGGATGGTGAAGCAGCATATAAGGCTTTTAGGAGCAGTAGGGCGTGCTGAGGAGGGCACGAAAGTTGCGTAGGTTAACAGGTCTTGGGATGGATGCAGCTATAAATCAATTGGGGATATGTGTAATAGAGATCACCGCACTAAGTTTATCAATAATATCTATATTCAATAACCCCTATATAACTGAACATTAATAAGTTCCTAAATTAATCTATTATAAATAGAGGGTGCACCCTTACACTGATAATTAGGAAGTATAGAACAAAGAGAAAGAGTGTATCAAAGGGGCACTCCGGAGTATGGAGTGTAAAAATTATATTTTATTAGTAATCATTAAAAATTGAAGTATCTTGGTACAACTAGCGAAATATTAAAATAAAAACAAAGTGAGGGAAGTGACAATAAAATTGCAGTTACTACTGCAAATCGCCTGTAATCTCACTACTGGTATTGAAATGATAAATATTAGTATAAGAATATTTGCTGCTGTAATGATAATTCCTCATTCATCCTGAAGGTCATGACAAAATGAGACCCTAATGATATTAAATATTTCGGATGGTCAAGAGTTAGGATACACCTAAGTTGTTAATTGGACAATATCTCACAGATATAAATTTGCTATGAGCTATATAACTGATAACATGGATTACAAATATTTGTCCATGTCTAATTATAATCTGTGATCCTATATACTCATAAGATCATAACAGTTTATTACTCCTATGCTGGCAATATAATGGTCTATGGTGGGATCAATGTGAAACTAGCTCCGCTCACCTAACCAGTCTCTGTAGCCACAGAGAGCTGTATAATAACGTGACTGTATTTAGAGCCGTGTGCAATAACATATGATAATATGTATGATTATCACGGCACTCCATATAACAGTCATATACTAACAGATACTATCTGATAGGAGAGGTAGAGTGCGATGAGCTTGCTATTATATAAAATGGTATCTAAACCTGCTCCGCTCACCTAACCAGTCTCTGTAACCACGGAGAGCTGTATAATAACGTGACTGTGTTTAGAGCCGTGTGCAATAAGATATGATAATATATATGATTATCACGGCACTTTATCTAACAGTCATATACTAACAGATACTATCTGATAGGAAAGGTAGAGCGCGATAAGCTTGCTATTATCTATGCTGTCTGAGGATTATTAAGTGTTTTCTCAACCCATTATATAGCGATCATATTGCCCCATAGTTATCTAGGATATGCGAGTATAATATTGGTTTCTTAGAGTAAATTAGGTATTGTTTAACAGCAGCGTGTGAGATACAAAGCGAACGCCGACGCGCGTTTCGCTTGTATGCTTTTTCAAGGCAAGACGAGCCATAGTGATGATTGGCTATTTAAGCTATAGACTAGATGCCCCTTTATCCGCGTCATTGTTGAGGATCCAACCACATCATCCCTTTCATAGGGATGATCGACAGCAGTCTCAGCCCATAATATCACAGGTTCCGTCAGTCCTGTGATCCTATTGGTACTTTGTATTACTATGGAAACTGTGTTGTTTGGTAAGAGGAGGGATTTAAACAGGTAGTTATATCTAATCCACACATAGGATTATAGTGATATGGGATAACCTAAAAATGGAATCTAACCATAGATGCCATACGGACATTAAAGGCATCACTATACTGCCCTTAAAGTATATTTGACATATGTTGTATATACACTAATCATCGTGTACAATTATGTCGTTGTGTCTTATTACTTTTGAATGGGAAAGATGTGCAATAGTGTAATAGAATAATTGTTAGGTTTAATATTGTGAAGTGACAATGTAAAATATAAATAGGGACTATATATTTTGATCAATAATAATTGTATAGTCATAGTGAATTAAATTCAATAATAGTGATTAAGACGAGTTATGTACCTAAACATAAGACGATGATCGTTAGATTCCATTTTTAGGTTATCCCATATCACTATAATCCTATGTGTGGATTAGATATAACTACCTGCTTAAAATAAAATTATTGCTTATACTTCTCTAGGACTTAATTTACTTACCGTAACTTCACAGTAGATCAGGGATAAACGGAATCCCTCCTCTTACCAAACAACACAGTTTCCATAGTAATACAAAGTACCAATAGGATCACAGGACTGACGGAACCTGTGATATTATGGGCTGAGACTGCTGTCGATCATCCCTATGAAAGGGATGATGTGGTTGGATCCTCAACAATGACGCGGATAAAGGGGCGTCTAGTCTATAGCTTAAATAGCCAATCATCACTATGGCTCGTCTTGCCTTGAAAAAGCATACAAGCGAAATGCGCGTCGGCGTTCGCTTTGTATCTCACACGTTGCTGTTAAACAATACCAAATTTACTCTAAGAAACCAATATTATACTCGCATATCCTAGATAACTACGGGGCAATATGATCGCTATATAATGGGTTGAGAAAACACTTAATAATCCTCAGACAGCATAGATAATAGCAAGCTTATCGCGCTCTACCTTTCCTATCAGATAGTATCTGTTAGTATATGACTGTTAGATAAAGTGCCGTGATAATCATATATATTATCATATCTTATTGCACACGGCTCTAAACACAGTCACGTTATTATACAGCTCTCCGTGGTTACAGAGACTGGTTAGGTGAGCGGAGCAGGTTTAGATACCATTTTATATAATAGCAAGCTCATCGCACTCTACCTCTCCTATCAGATAGTATCTGTTAGTATATGACTGTTATATGGAGTGCCGTGATAATCATACATATTATCATATGTTATTGCACACGGCTCTAAATACAGTCACGTTATTATACAGCTCTCTGTGGCTACAGAGACTGGTTAGGTGAGCGGAGCTAGTTTCACATTGATCCCACTATAGACCATTATATTGCCAGCATAGGAGTAATAAACTGTTATGATCTTATGAGTATATAGGATCACAGATTATAATTAGACATGGACAAATATTTGTAATCCATGTTATCAGTTATATAGCTCATAGCAAATTTATATCTGTGAGATATTGTCCAATTAACAACTTAGGTGTATCCTAACTCTTGACCATCCGAAATATTTAATATCATTAGGGTCTCATTTTGTCATGACCTTCAGGATGAATGAGGAATTATCATTACAGCAGCAAATATTCTTATACTAATATTTATCATTTCAATACCAGTAGTGAGATTACAGGCGATTTGCAGTAGTAACTGCAATTTTATTGTCACTTCCCTCACTTTGTTTTTATTTTAATATTTCGCTAGTTGTACCAAGATACTTCAATTTTTAATGATTACTAATAAAATATAATTTTTACACTCCATACCCCGGAGTGCCCCTTTGATACACTCTTTCTCTTTGTTCTATACTTCATAAATCAATTGGGGTAGGCTTCGAAAATAAATAAATAAATAAATAAAAATCTACAGCTTTTGAGCAGCCGGGAGTAACCTTAGGCTGCAATCTGGCCTCAATGGCAGTTCATGCGCAAAACAAACAAGGAGGGACATTGAGAAAGGCACATTTATTGATATATATACTCCCGACAGAAGCAGGGCTAAAGATTAAGAGGAAAGTTAGTGAAAGAGGAGTGGTGCAGGCTGATGCATATGAAACGATGGACAATTGTCTAAGTGGGAAGATTGCTTACACCGGGTGTTACTTTGAGGCTGTCCCAGGGATGGCTATGAGTAAGGTAAATTACACAAATGTTATCCACTCAGTCTATAAGAAGTTCCAGGGGACTGTCTGGAGGGAATACAACAAGGCCTTTCGGCTGAAGTTGCAGGGTCAGAAACCAATTAAATTTGGGTCAAGGGACATAAAGCTACGGTTAAACGCCCAAGGCAGCGATGCAGGCATGGCTGGACATGTATTCTAAGCGGTACGAAGCAGAGCTACTTTGTGTGGGATTTAGGGAAGGGTTTAAAATGCTTGTTAGGAGGTCAGTCTCTCAAATAATAGCGAGTAAAAACCTGAAGTCCATCAATGCGCAGACAACAGTGGTTAGAGATAAGAATGCAGAGAGGCTAGGAAGGTCACGATAGTACAGTTGCACTCAATACTGGGGTTGCTGAGCTTTTCTTGCCGGGTGATACCAATGGGCCGCATATGTTAAAGAAGAGGCTGGAGAGAGCTACAACAGGATTCGCATTAGCAGCGAGATCATAATGCATCTGTTGGTATGGGATAATTTCCTACACGACTTTAATTGGGTGCGTTTATGGCCGTAACAGAGCAGCCTAACCGTGTGCTGCAGCTGTTCACAGAAGCAGCAGGGGTAATAGGTGTTTGGAGTATATATGCAGGGGGAATGGTGCGCACAATCATGACCAGACAAGTGCGTCACTAGCGGTCTCACTAAGAACCTAGCTGCACTGGAATTGTTTCCAATAGTGGTAGAGTTAGAAATTTGGGGGAAGAGGTCAGAGAACAAGCTAAAGATGAGCGGGCTCGGATTCCGCTAATCCGAGCCCACCCGAACAGTGCGGATCCGACGGAATCCGAGCACTGTTCGGGTATTTCAGGCGCCAAAAAAATGAAACTGAGGCTCTGACGTCCAAGTCTCGCGTCGGATCTTGCGAGACTCGGATTACATAAATTCCCCGCTAGCGGCCACCATTTTCATTTGGGCTGTGATCAGGGTAGAGGGAGGTTGTAGGGTAGTGGTACTCCTGCGTGATCAGTCCAGTTGTGCTTTATGCTTTTGTCCAGTGCTCTGTCCTTGCTGAGTCCAGTGGTGCTTTATGCTTGTGTCCAGTGCTCTGTCCTTGCTGAGTCCAGTGGTCCTTTTGTCCTCTGCTCTGTCCTGCTGAGTCCAGTGGTGCTTTAGTCCTGTGCATTTTTGTGCTAAGTCCATAGTAATTGTCTAATTATTAAAAGCTCCAAAAAAATTAAAAAAAAAAATTAAAAAAATTTTACAAAAAAAAGTAAAAAAAAATATTAAAAAATAATTTAAAAAGTATAAAAAAATTCTAGAGCAATATATTATTGCTGTCCTGAAATATTAGTACTGCAATACCTACATTCACTGTTTCTGCAGTCCAAAAAATAGGAACTGCAATCTATATTACTACGTTCACTGTTTCAGCAGTCCAAAAAATAGGAACTGCAATCTATATTTCTACGTTCACTGTTTAAGCAGTCCAAAAAATAGGAACTGCAATCTATATTACTACGTTCACTGTTTCAGCAGTCCAAAAAATAGGAACTGCAATCTATATTACATTTACTACGTTCATTCTTTAAGCAGTTCCAGAGAATAGGTACTGCAATCTATATTACATTTAATACGTTAAATTTTTAAGCAGTGCAAGAGAATAGGTACTGCAATCTATATTACATTTACTATGTTCATTCTTTAAGCAGTTCCAGAGAATAGGTACTGCAATCTATATTACATTTACTACGTTCAATTTTTAAGCAATTCCAAAGTGTGTGTGGTTTAGGGGTACACTCATTAGTGCTGCATATAATGGAGTACAAAAATTTGGAGGATAAAGTAGGGAAAGAGCAAGACCTACTTCCTCCTAATGCTGAAGCTGCTGCCACTAGTCATGACATAGATGATGAAATGCCATCAACGTCGTATGCCAAGGCCGATGCCCAATCTCCTAGTACAGGGCATGTAAAATCCAAAAACCCAATCCAAAAAATGGTGGAGGATTATTTTTCTGACACCATGCAAATAGACATGTCAGACAGTCCATATTGTTACTGGCAGGAAAAAAAGGCAGTTTGGAAGCCCCTTTACAAACTGGCTCTATTTTACCTGAGTTGCCCCCCCTCCAGTGTGTACTCAGAAAGAGCTTTTAGTGCAGCGGGGAACCTGGTCAGTGAGCGGCGAAGGAGGTTGCTTCCGCAGAACGTTGAAAAAATGATGTTCATAAAAATTAATTATCAATTCCTCAATCAAGTACAGCACTGGCCTCCAGATACTACAGAGGGACCTGTGGTTGTGGAGTCCAGCGGGGACGAATTGATAATGTGTGAGGATGAGGAAGTACACACTGAAGGGGGAGAGGAATCAGAGGATGAGGATGAGGACGACATCTTGCCTCAGTAGAGCCTGTTTAGTTTGTACAGGGAGAGATGAATAGCTTTTTTGGTGTGGGGGCCCAAACAAACCAATCATTTCAGCCACAGTTGTTTGGTAGGCCCTGTCGCTGAAATGATTGGTTTGTTAAAGTGCGCATGTCCTATTTCAACAACATCAGGGTGGGTGGGAGGGCCCAAGGACAATTCCATCTTGCAACTCTTTTTTTGGCATTATGTGACTGTTCAACAGTTGTTTGCCATGAGCACAAAGTAAAACAAAATTAAAACAAATTAAACAAATTAAACCAAAAGTATAATATAACTTATAAACACTACACTTGAAAGCTTGAGCCTTTAAATGAAAAAGTCACTCTTCATTGCACGAAGATTTGCAACAAGGACAGTTTTTTGGTTCCCAAAGTCAACAAATAACACTTCGACCCTGTCTGTCTTTGACATACTTGATGGGATCTCAATGATGACTGCTCTGTACCATGGTCGTCGAAAACAAGAGGTATTAACATGCTAGAACTACTGTAGTGTTTATAACTTATAAACACTACACTTGAAAGATTGAGCCTTTAAATGAAAAAGTCACTCTTCATTGCACGAAGATTTGCAACAAGGACAGTTTTTTGGTTCCCAAAGTCAACAAATAACACTTCGACCCTGTCTGTCTTTGACATACTTGATGGGATCTCAATGATGAATGCTCTGTACCATGGTCGTCGAAAACAAGAGGTATTAACATGCTAGAACTACTGTAGTGTTTATAACTTATAAACACTACACTTGAAAGATTGAGCCTTTAAATGAAAAAGTCACTCTTCATTGCACGAAGATTTGCAACAGGGACAGTTTTTTTGTTCACAAAGTCAACAAATAACACTTTGACCCTGTCTGTCTTTTACATACTTGATGGGATCTCAATGATGAATGCTCTGTACCATGGTTGGAGGAGGTATTGTGGCCCCGGTACCAAATTGGGTACCGGGCCCACTCCACTATGCAGTCCAGAAAGCAACGTTTTGGACTAAAAACAATATTGTGAAGTGTGAGGTGTTCATAATAGACAAGAAATTAGTGGAAATGATTGTTATTGAATGTTATTGAGGTTAATAATAGTGTAGGAGTGGAAAAAAAACAAAAAACTGGATTTTAGTGCTTTTTATGCTTTTTTAAATATAAATCAGAACCCAAAACCCGAAATCAGAACCAAAACCTTTCGTCAGGTGTTTTGGCAAAACAAATCAGAACCCAAAACCTCAAGCTAATCAGAACCCAAAACCCAAAACTCAAAACACTAAAAGTGCCCGGTGCACACCCTTAGAACAAGCACATCAGGTTCTGGTGCGACAACCTGGGGGTGGTGCAAGCCATTAACAATCAGTCAGCATCACCCTCCCGCCACTTAGGTAGTTAGGTGTAAAAGCATGTCCAGGGCGAGCATAATGCCATAGCTGATGCGCTCTCATGACAGAAGTGGGAGGTCTTCAAGGAGGAAACAAGCAGACAATGATGAGGGGAGAAGCAGATATAACCAAAGCATTCATAGGGCGTACAATAATGAGGGTCTGGGCCAGGAATGAGACTGGGGAACCAGTGACAGCAAAGAGGCTGAGGGAGTTATGAGGGATATCACCCACAGTATGCAGGGATGAATGGGAGACAACACTGTTTACCACTGTATTAATTTTGACACACAGTGGGGCTTTCAGAGTCAGTGAGTTGACAGCACAGTCCAATAAATAACTCAGGCCAGGCCTTTTTGCGTAAGAATGTGGTAGTGTCCGTTAACGCGATGCTGTGTAAGATCCAAGATGGACCAGTTCGAAAAAGGGAGTTGGGTCCAGATGTGGCACCAGTCGGATTCTGCGATTTGCCCTGTGGCTCCAGTGGAATAATATCTCAAGGCAAGAGGGAGAGGAAGTCTTCCGGGTGCACAGGGACGCATCCCCAGTTCACAGCGTTTTTTTAAGAGATGCTTGCAAGCCTTAGATTGGGATGTAGTTAGATTCAGGGCACACTCATTTAAGATAGGTGCGGCTAGATAAGCAGTGAGGGGCGATCTGTAAATTATATCAAGAGGCAGGGCGGCTGTAGGTCAGACAGTTACAAATCTTATGTCAGGCTGGCAAAGCGGAACAGCGGGTCAGCCTCCGTTGTGCATGAATGAGAAGTTGGTACCCGTGCATCCACCAACCCAAGGAAAGACTGTTGGAGTGACGTTACATTGGTATGGTCATATATCATCCCAAGGCTGTCCTCGAAAGGTTAGAGGAAGGGAGTTGGCTTTGACGGAGCTTATAAGAGGGTGAATTCAGCCATAAGTAGACTCATTTCTGTGGCAGCATCAGCATACGGCATGAAGACTTAGCATGAAATGCATTGGCTTTATAGAAGAGACGGGGTACGCCTGTCAAAGGTCGCGCTGGACTTGTTCAATAGTGCGATACAGGAAGCATGGGAGGTGTTGGGCGGTTGGTGTCACAGCGTGGTGGGGCTTCGGCCTTATGAAGGGTTCACGTGGTGGGGGCAAGCAGCTTGCAAGGTATAGCTATGGGGAGCCAGCACTGGTGCATAATCAAGGCGGCCTTCTGCCCGGCTCCAGCTTCAACTGTTGGGCCTCTACGGGGGCGTGCCAAGGAACAAGAGGGTGTGTTGGTACATGATGCAGGCTCCAGGGGGTGTGCTTGCGGTGCCCAAATGGTGGGCAGAACACGCCCCCAGCAATTCCAGGGGGCGTGCTTGCGGTGCCCACATGGTGGGCAGAACACGCATCCCAAAAGGTGGAGGAATTGGAAAAGGAAAAAGAACCTTGCACACTGCTTTCCCTGCATTTGTTGTTATTTTTTAAAAAAAATTGTGACCGGTATTTACGCCAACACCAGCCTGTGCGTTTTAATTTTCGAAAAGGGTTTGTTTCTTTCTGCGGAATGCCAACAGGTAGGCATATCCTCCTTTAACACTGTCATCTTTGCACAAGCTACAGTGCTTAGTCAGTACTATACACATGATGATGCTTTTTTTTTTTGAGCATTCTGGGCTTCCATAGCTGCTGCGATGACAGTGTGGAGACGAGCAGGTAAAAGCCGCGCTGCCTCCCCAACATGAAGTAGGTGAAGATCTGGTGTGTGTGTGTGTGTGTCAAAGTGTATGTGTGTTAGCCAGAGGAGGGGGTGATCATGGACATAGAGGGAGTGATTATGGTCATGATGGGTGTCATTATGGTCATGGAGAGGGTCATTATGGACATGAAAGGGGTCATTATGGACATGTAAGGGGTGATTATTGAGGGGGTGATTATGCACATGGAGGGGATGAACATGGTCATAGAAGCGGTGATCTTGGAGGGGGTGATTATAAATATGGGAGGGGTGATAATGGAGGGGGTGATTGTGAACATGGAAGGGGTAATTATGGATATGGAGGGGATGAACATGGACATAGAAGGGGTGATCATGGTGGGGGTTGCAGAGTGACAAATCAGGAAGGGAAACCACGCTTATGATAAGGGAGTTGAGGATGGTAAGTAGGTGGGGAATGGAAGATAGAGAATGTGCTTAAGGTGGATAGTTGATTAAGATGAAGAAGGGGATTGAGGAGTGAGATGCGGGTATAGAATTGAATAACAGTGAATTATGTGATCAGACCTGGATTTTCTATTTATTGTGGACCCCCTTGCACTGCCATAAGGAAGTGGCATTTCAAAGAGTGTGCATTATGGAAAAACTACAAAATTACTGCCACTCATTCCATTACCTCTCCTTCTCTGGACATACTTACTTTATATGGAAATGAAGAACAAGGCACTATAAGAAATGTAATATACATTCATGTTAGCTCTGTTGACTTGCCACATATCCAGGCCCACTAGTGCTTAGCTGGACAAAGCTGGTAGGGATAACCTATATATACATACATGTAGTAAGGTTATTTGATAATTATGGGTGTGGTAGGGCTTATCGGCACTTGAAATGCCTACATATTTTAGAACTACAAAGAATACTGATTACCATATCACCAACAAGCTGAAAATAGGTACTTACCATATAACAGACAGCGACTGGATGCGACAGCTTCAATCGCCTTCAAATGTAATATGCGACTGAAATAAATATCTACAGTGACAAATGGCGTAACTATTGTTTTGTAGTTATAAAGTGAATCAGCATTTAAAGTGCCATTTTAGTGACTACCACTGGATAATTACGTGTCTCTTGACATGAAGAAGGATGAGCTGTCCAAGTGCAGGCTGCAAAGGAAGCCAACAGAAGAGCCTGCCTCTCCCAACACAGCTCGGATGTGTGAGAAAAGGATTCTTATTGGTCATGAAGGCAGAGCTGCGTGTACCTAACAGTAGTGCACACAGTATTGCAAGTTTATTTGTCTAAAATTATAGTCATATTGCACAATAGGGAGCCCCTTTTGTCTTAAGTGCCCCAGGCCCCCCAGAACTTCAATTCACCTCTTGCTCTTCCCATCTGCCTTTCCAAACTTTGGCTCCTTAACAAACATGCATAGCTTGCATTCCCGACCCATGTGCTTTGGCAAAAATGAAGACACACATATACAAATATAAATGCACAGCACCACTGAAGAACATTTCAAGCTGAAACCTTGACCTCCTTTGTTATCTGGCACCCATCCACTGTCTTCTATAAACTCCGGTTTATAGGATTACTGTATCCAAGTCATTTGTACTGAATGTGAACAATTGCTAAACTACACTATTTTAACTAAGCGTATAAATAAATAGCAAATTAAAACAAGTAAAAAAATATTACACACGCCAAGGTTTATGTTTTATTATGGACAAAACCTTTTATCAGGTACATATTTGTTGGATAGTTATTCCGAATGAAAGCAATGTGCAGAAATGGGAAACATTATGTGGTATAAACACTTCTAAGAGAAAAAATGTTAAATACAAACCTGAAGTAAATATAAGTCAAAAAGTCAAAATATACGGATTACTAGAGTACATCAGATATCTATTTCTGTTAAATACAGTACATATTTTCATTTTGCGGTGCAACTCTAAACTCACAGCACATTAAATTAATTGGTGAAACTACTTTTATTTGAAACTGCCTCTCATAGAATTACGGCCTCTCATTTATTTAGTGCACTCATCTATCCACTGGTAGAATGATAATAATTAAATATATATATTAGATTATCGGCTGCCTGCAATCCTTACCTTCCTCTCTTCCTAGAATGAAGGACAGTCTGGTTTAGTCCATTTTGTATTCTAAGCACTGGGGTCTTTAAATCACAATCCATTTTAGTTATAAAAAAAAAGCATACTTAAAAGTAATGTACAAATAGAGTGATTTTTTTTTAGATATGTAAATGATATGGATTTATGAAAGAAAATGGTATTGCTTCTTTACTGACCTTCAAATATGCTGAAGCATTTAAATCTGTTGAATTTTTCTGTACAACTTTTGAGCTATTTCACACAGGCATTCTTAAACCACTTATGCAGTTTGAGGCAACCTGCCCTATTTAGTTCCTGGTGTAGTAGATCAGTTTGATAAAGCGGTATATTCTCTTAAACAAAGCCTTCTATATCTCACCTGCTAAAGAGTGAAGTGATTTGACATGGATTTAAGATGTGCTGATGCAATTTTCCTTTGTATTGATTTAATCATCATCGGTATTACCTATTTGTAAGACTCCCAAAAATTTGTTAGCATTGGAAACTTTCTATTACAAATCAGGGCCGGACTGGGAATAAAAATCAGCCCTGGCATTTAAAGTACACAGGCCCACCTCAGTTCCAGTAGGAAAGAAACTATGTGCCGCCGCTGAGCGACGGCACCAAAAAGGGCGTGACCACATTGTGTTGTGGGTGTGGCCAACATGGGGCATTGATACTGTGGAGGTTTAAGAGGCTTACAAGGCACCATTTAACACTCCGCTCTTCCCAATAAAGAAGCGGAAAATAGGCGAAGATAGAAATCCACAATATCGACTTGTTCATGATCTAAGAGAAAAAAATAAAAGACTTATAGTGGATACTCCAATAGTTCCAAATCCACATACCCTGCTTAATCAAATACCGTCCACAGTTGAATATTTTACTGTAATAGATTTGGCGAATGCTTTCTTCTCTGTACCCATAACAATTAACTCACAACACTTGCCGGCTTTTACGCATGTTGGAAATCAGTACTGTTTGACTTGATATCCACAGGGGAGAGCGACAAGTCCATCTGAATTTACAGAAGCTATGTCAACCATACTGCAGGAATGGAGACCTCAGCATCCACAGCATACACAGTTACTGCAATATGTTGATGACTTGTTGATAGCTACAACTACACAACAGATGTGTAGAGACGAAACCGTATCATTGTTGACATATTTGGCTCAGCAAGACAACAGAGTCTCTAAAACAAAATTGCAGTTGGTACAGCAAAATGTGATATTTCTGGGACATTGCATCTCCAAGGGAACTATACACCTTACACAGGAAAGAATCCAACTCATACAACAGGTTCCTATACCTACAACAATAAAATAAACCAGAGCTTTTTTGGGCTTAATTGGCTTCTGCAGAGACTGGATCCCGTCTGCATCAGTGTATATGCAAATTTTGTACAATACAACGAAAAAAGAAGGACCGTTTCCCACAAAAGAACAGATTTCTGAAGCTATGAGAAAGCTAAAAGAAGCTATTTTAACAGCCCCGGCACTAGGACTTCCTAACTATGAAAAACCTTTTAATCTGTTCTGTCATGAGGACGATCGGCATGCTCTAGGAGCACTTACACAGGAACATGGATGCAAGCAACGGGCTTTAGCTTACTTTTCAGTAAGTCTCAACTCCATCATTAGATATATCAGGGTAGTGGCAGCAGCAGCAGCAGTTCTACAAGACAAGTGTACAGATATTGTGCTAGATCATAAATTGGTCATTCAAGTTCCTCATGCTGTTGTTGAAATATTCCACCAAGCAAAGACAAAACATCTATCAGCAGTTAGACTCACCAAATATGAAGTGGCACTTCTTAGTGCATCAAATGTGATCATAAAAAGGTGCACTACATTAAATCCAGCAACACTACTTCCAATGATATTTCAATCAGAAGCTTCAACAGGGGGGAATAAAGATAATCCAGACGGAAATGTTCATCAGGAGTGTGATGGTCACAGTACCAGTACCAGAGATTCTGAAGATGGAAATATTCATAATCAAAATTTTTTCCATGACTGTTTGGCTCTGATGGACATTAAGACTCAGGCGTTGCTCAATGTACAGGATGTACCCGTACTAAATGCTTTGTTTTGAATTGTTCATAGATGGTTCCAGATATTAGGATAATGGAAGCCCATATACAGGATATGCAGTAACTACACTTCATGAAGTTATTGATTAGGGATGCATTGTCTCCTGGGCTGTCTGCTCAAGCATCGGAATTGATAGCACTTACAAAAGCACTTGAGTATGCTGAAGGATCCACGGCAAACATCTATACTGATTCCAGATGTTCTTAGGAGTGGCCCATGATTTTGGGCCTATATGGAAGAGTAGACATTTCAAAACATCCAGTGGTAAAGACATTCAGCATGCTAAATTAATTAAGGATTTATGCAGAGCATTACAGCTACCACACAAGGTGGCTGTTATCAAAGTACAGGCACATACTCGAAATTATACATTCGAAACAAGAGGCAATTGCCTTGCAGATGCAGAAGAAAAAAGAGCAGCTAGGAAGAATGAGGAAAAGGTCCAAATATACCTAGCAGCAGAGATGTTGGCACAAGAGATGCCAGAATTCACGGATTTAAAGAAATTCCAGGAGCAGGCCTCTGTTAAAGAACAGGATAAGTGGACAAGATTAGAAACAAGTAAAGGTTTTTCAGGACTCTGGTGAGCAAACAACAGGCTTTGTCTCCCACAAGTTCTGTTCTCACCCATGTTGCAGGTAGCCCATGGACAAGCGCACTTGGGTAAAGAACAAATGATTGCGGTGGTACAACAGCAGTGTATAGCTCCTGGATTTGGTAAGGCAGAAACTAACTATACCCAATCTTGCTGGATATGTGGGACTTCTAATCCAGGCCAGAGGGTCCGGACATCATTTGGAACAACGCCAAGGCTTATTTATCCCTTCAAAAGACTGCAAAAAGACTATATTCAATTGCCAAAGTCAGGAATTGTGCTGGTATGCACAGACTTATTCAGCAGATGGCCAGAAGTGTGGTGTGTCGCTAAAGCAACAGCTTGAAATACTGCTTAGAAATTGATAAGTGAAATTGTGTGCAGTTATAGTGTCCCTGAGGTAATTGAATCTGATAAGGGAACACAATTTACTGGTGACATAATGCAACATATCATGATTGACCTTGGTATACAGCAGACTTTCCACACACCGTATAGGTCACAGGCTAGTGGTAGGGTGGAAAGACTAAATGGTAATTAAAACTGAAAATCCCAAAAATTATGGAAGAAACAAAAAAGCCCTGGCCTGAGTGTCTCCCTATAGCCTTATTCAGTTAGAATAGTCCCAAACAGGGTTAGTACGTTATCTCCATATGAAAAACTGTTTGGTGTAATCCCCAGAACAGGGTGCTACTATCCTCAAGAACTCCAACATAAACATGGAGATTTGACAAATTATATGAAAGCATTGACTGACCATCTAAAACATTTACATGTTTTAGCATTTTCTTCATTTCCAGGGGGTAAATGTATTATGGTCCGATTTTTTCAACTCGCCGGAAATCGGCGAGTTGACAGCTAAAATTTAAAGCGGCGCTGGCTTGTATAGGCAAACTTGCCTTTACAAGCCAGCGCCGCTTTAAATTTTAGCTGTCAACTCACTGGTTTCCGGCGAGTTGAAAAAATCAGACCATAATACATTTACCTCCAGATCTTGATTCAGATTTGCAGCCACACAAGTTAAAACCTGGAGACTAGGTGTATCTTAAAAGACATGTGAGGAAAGTTTTGGAGCCTAGATTTGACGGGCCTTATCAAGTTTTATTTACCACGCCAACCTCAGTGAAACTGCAGAATCAATGCACATTGCAAGAAAAAATCTGTAACCATTGAAGCAGCACCATGAACCAATCTATACTTTTCATGTTATTGTTGGGGTCCTATCAGATGGGTTGACTCCTGGACAGATTTAAACAAATTACACAAACCAGATTGCTTAGTAAGTCAGGAGATGTATATACACTTGTTTAACTTGACAAATAATTTGTGGCCAGATACAGATAAGATGAAAATAAGTTTTTCTAATCAAATATGTTTTGGAACATTACAAGAATATAATATAACCCGAAACACAACGATATGCAGGTACTTGATATTGCCAGTTCCTTTGTATACCCAGAGCAAAGCAGTACAATTATGGACCCCAACTATTAAGGGTAATTATATTGAAATAGAAAATATTCAGACCCATGATATATCCTTGTGCTGAAACCAATGTAGGCATAGTTTGTAACCAGCATTCAGCAGTTTATAAGCCATGTCAGTTACAGCACCCTACTAGTGCTTATACACGGACGCTCCATAATTCAGGTAAAGATATGTTTATAGAAATAGCTACAAACTGTGTGTATAATCAGTACTAATCAACACAATTTAGCATTATTAGGAATGTCAAGTCCATTCTTGGGATGCTTATATAATATGTCACTTAGAGTGGCAAAACCACACATACATATTTTTACCAGAGACAACTAAACAAGTAAACCTGTATAGATTAGAATATTTCTTAATGGCTCCTATTCTATGAAAAAAAAAAAACAATGAATATTTTAATTCATTCATTGTTATTGATTTTGCTTACATTAATGATTATGATGTTTGCTAATTGCTATATGTCATGTAAATTTAGAAAATCACTTCTCAGATTGTGACGCACCCAGGAGGAAAATTTATTGCTCAGGTAGAGATGACCCTGCTGTCAGTGGTGAATGGCATTGCCCATGCTGTCCTAGAAATAGGGTGTTCAAAAGTAGCTGCTGACACAGGGACTTGCTCTATTGGGTAATGATGGGAAAGTGCATTTTTTTATGTTATAAAAAGTGGGGATAATGTGGAGGTTTAGGAGGCTTACAAGGCAGAATGGTGGTGATAATATAAGAAAACACTTTGAGTTGTGCAACCTTAACAGACAAATCACTTGGGAAATAATTACAGCTATGGCCTTGCTAGTATCAGTGAAAAATAAGGACTGGGGCGTTGTTGAATATGTTATGCTGTAGCTAGCAGCAATGTATGTTATATTCTTAAAAGACTTGGGAGGAATAATTAATGTAGGGACGCAATAAGCTCTATAAAAAGGTCATTCAAATAAATGACCTCAGCTCAGAATCTTAAAAGGGTATATTTGTGTGTGTCTTAATTATTGGACTCCCAGTTAACTGGTTTATAATAAATCACAGACAAGCTGAAGGATGTTGATAATTGAAAGAAGAGTACCATAACAATACATACATTATAATAAAACATTATATTTATCACGCCCTCCCAGCTACTTCACGCCACCCCCCAGACACAATATGACACCCCCAGCCCACTGTACTTTTCTATGCTTCTGGTGCTACTAACATTCATAAGGGTAGGAACTGCCTGTAGAGTGAGCAGGGAAGCTCTTTGTCTTACGCGATTTCAAAATCTTGTGATACTTAGAGCTCCTCGGCTTGCTCTGCAGTCTGTGTCCTGTCCGGGAACTTGGAGCAGCTATCAGTTCCCTTCCCCTAACCAGAGGTGGATTAAGGCTCAAGGGCCTAGGGTATGTAAGACCGCAGGACCCCTATTATGTAATATGGTTATCATTTTAGACAAATACACAGGCACTACTGTTAGAAGCACACAGCTCTGCCTTCACAAGCACATTGTGAAGCAGGACATACCTCCCAACTGTTCTTGCAGTCGGACCAAATCCTGTCTAAGTGAGACAGTCACCCAAATTCAGGACTGTCCCACCAGATTCAGGACAGTTGGCAGACTGTCCTGCTCTCTCCTACCTGTCTTGGTCACTTTCACCACTTGTAGCAACTGGTTTCTTTAGCTCAGTTCATTCTTGTCTTTATCCTGGAATATTGGATGCCCTATTTTGAAAAAAAAAATGGGTACATGAGATTTAGAAGACTCCAACCAGCCCCGGTGCTAAAATGTTTTATAATTAGGCCTCCCTCCAGTCCCCACAATAATAATATTCACATTTAATAAGTAGGACCGGCCCATCTGACCATCAAAATTTCTGGCATTTGCCAGAAGTGTCAGATGGCCAGTCCGGCCCTGTTACAATATAACAAAACACAAATCACACATGCAATCAGAACAAGAGCATATGAAATTGATGAACAGGTACAGATGTGAGATAGAGGGCAAAGAGGGCCCTGCTCACGAGAGTCTGCAGTTTAGCAAACTTGAGCAATGCTGAGACAGAAGGCGCTAGTCTAACTTGGGGTGGACATGAAACTGACTATACCTAGTAGAACATTCAGAGGAACTAGTATCAAGTGGGGGGAAGAATAAGCTATTGTGAAGAGGTACATTTTGAGAGAGTGTTTGAAAAATTGAAAGTTGAGGGAGAGTCTGGTCAAGCTGGGTAGGGACTTTAATAAGTGGGGATTAGCATGGAAGATGTCTTGGAGACAGGGTGAGAGGTGGTTATCAGAGAGGAAGAGAGGCATAGATCAGAGGCAGATAGAAGAGTTCAAGTCTTAATGACAATATTAGAGATGTATGAAGGGAAAGTAGCATGAACTGAATTGTGAATGTAAATTTGAGCAACCTATGTATCCATTACATAGGTTTGGCATTTTGAAAATTCTACTGTTTTAATTTCTATTGATCAACTTTTCCCTAACAAATATGCAGCTTATTTTCATCATTTATCATCATTTATTTATTTATATAGCGCCACTAATTCCGCAGCGCTGTACAGAGAATACACTCACATCTGTCCCTGCCCCATTGGAGCTACAATCTAAAAATAGGTCAGTGTAGGACCTGCATACAATGAGATGCCCTTGATGCTGAGATGCAGGTTTTAAAAATTTGCTCAAAATATGAACTAATACCTCATGTTTTCATTTTGTTATATACGTACAGATATGCAGTGTTAAGGATAAGCGCTCACAACAACTGTCTTTTTGTTGTGTATAAATATATGGGCATTTATATTACGATGCAGCTGGTACCATATATAACATGGGATATAACGAGCACAGGCTTATTTTTTCTTTGATTTTGTCGCAAAATATTGCCTTATATTGTCTTAGCAGCTGTCCATAAAGCATGTTTCAGACTCATTTGGGAGTGGCTTACAAGCCAGCCCTTGCTAGTGTAAGCCCCTATATTTGGGAGGTGAGTGTATTAAATTTTAACTGCATTTTAATGGTGTTTGAAAAATATAAGTCAATGTAGGACCTGCATACAATGAGGTAAACTTGATGCTGGGATGCAGGCTTAAATGTTTTGATCAAAATATGAACTAATACCTCATGTTTTAATTTTGCTAGATACACAAAAATATGCAGTGTTAAAGATAAACACTGACAATAACTGTCTTTCTGGCAGAGCATGCAGGCAGAAGCTCCAGCATGGTGGACAGTCACTTACTGTTCCATATCATCTGGATGTCAGTGAAAGGAGGTTAACTGGTTATTTGTGGTAGAGATGGACAGGACACTTCCAAATGTAGATGAATGAGAGGCAGTAGGTAGCAGGGAGGGTTCAGTTCACCCACACCAACCATAAGTTTAGCAGCCAAGATTACGAGTCAGATGAATAAGTGAGAGTTAGGAGCCAATTCAGTGCCAGAGGTATTAAATAGACAAACAAAGTCAGTTGCCAGAGAAGTCACTAGCACCTACTAGATAAAAGAAATGCTCAATAATTGTGTGACGTTATCATTTTGTACAATGTACTAAATAAATAATAACTAGAATCTGATTGCTATAGGCAACATCTCCGCTTTTCAAACCTGCCGGAAACTTGCAACTTGGTACATTTACCCCCTTTTCTGCCTTAGTCTGTTGTTTTTCCCTTTTTTTTTTACTTAAAAGGATTTTATTGATTATTTTTAGAGGAACATGAAACAAAAATAGAAGTGGCTATAGGTTACAAATCAGCAAATAGATTATAATGATCAATCAACACTGCCAAAGACAAACAATCAAGAAATGCAAAAATAAAAACACACCATTTAATGCAAGATACTTCCAACTAAAGCAACTGGGGGGATGAACGAGGGAAGGAGAAGTAGGGAGGGGGGAATGAAGACAGAACAAAAGACAGTCAGGTTACAGGGAGAGTACTTTAGAGTTTGACCCAAGTACCCAACTCAAAGAGCCCTCGACAGGGTTTATGAATAAGACATAGATTGATGCTCCATATAATACTCATACCAAATAAACCATTTGACCAATGGGGAGGAAACCGCTGAAGAATATTTAAAGCCTATAGTTTCCATCTCATATCTATGTTGAACTTTAGTAATAATTTTAGAGAGATCTGAAATTAAAGGGGATTTCCAATTCTGTGCTATTGCAGCTCTAGCTGCGATAAGTCTGTGTCCTGTAACATAATGATTATGGAGTTGAAGTTGTACAGGCTTTAGGTGTAGTAGTGCCATAGCTGGGGAAGGGGAAATGTTAAGTTTGGAAACCTCTGAAATTAAATGAAAGATTTCAACCCAGAATGGTTGAAATTTAGGGCACGTCCAGAAAATGTGCATAAACATACCGGTTTTGCCACAGCTACTCCAACAATATTTGGATTCGGAAGGCCAGATGTTATGAAGCTTATCCGGGGTAAGATACAACCTATGAACAACTTTAATCAACATTTCTGAGTGGTTAATATACTTTGACATCTTATATATGTTTTGGAAAATTTTCTCCCAGACATCAGCTGAAATAGTAATATCTACTTCAGATTCCCAGACACAATTATCAATAGAAGCCAAGAGTAGTCGGTACCATGAAGAGATGCCGCCTGCATGTGAAACTGGGGAGAGGGACAACTGGATACCAGGAGAAGTCTGCCTCAGCACCGGTGGATGCGAAGGGCGGGATTGTATCCAATGCCTGACTTGAAGATATTTATAGAAATCTCGGGTTGGGATGTCAAATTTGTCTTGAAGCTGGGAGAAGGGAGGGAGTAACCCTCCTTCCAATAGATCCTGTATTCGCTTAGCACCCCGCTCATACCAAGGCGAAGATCTGGAGTCAGTTGTGACAATGCAATAGTAGAGATACTAGAGGAGGGAAGACGGTACCCCGGTAAGAGGGTCATTATCTTATCCCAAGCTGTGAGTGAATCTCTAACACTTCTAGATGTTGGGTTTGGTCTGCTAGGTTTGTATAGCCATAAAAGGTCTGCTAGTGGGAAAGGAGAAGAACTATGTTGTTCAATGATCACCCAAGGTTTTTTTAGTGAAGGGGAAGCCTGCCAATCCCTAAGCTAATCTAAAATAGCAGCCTGTTAATAGGTTTCCAATTTAGGAGTGGCTAAACCAACTCTTATTTTAGATCTAAACATTTGCTCTCTAGAGAGCCTAGGCCTCCTATTATTAAAAATGAAGTTAAACGCATTGGTAAAAAACATCTTGAGAAAGGTTAGAGATGTCTTGTCCCTTTTTTTATGCAAAAAAAACATGCACCAATTGAAAAAAAAGGGGTTTATTTCACTTTTTTCAAGACTTTAAGGATGTCTGTTAATGTTTTAAGAAACACATATCATGTTGAGCTAGTCCCACTAATTAAAACACTATTGATACTATAATTGTTGTGTGAAGTATCATTCAAAAGATGTCAGCATGTTTGCTAAATCCTTTTGCTCTATTTTATAACATATAGATATTTCTACACCTGAATACACATAGATCTAGTTATTGTTTTCTGTAGGGAAATCATATGCCATCCTCAATAGGACTGAGTGCCAATCGCCCATTCCAACTACTCTATTAGAAGCAGAAATCAGCATTTCAAGCGCCCACTGGGAATGGGCTTTGCAACCTTTTTAATCTTTCAACAGTTCATTGAATATCTAATTGGCTAAGATACTGGCATCAGACTGCTATAGTCAATGGTGAGAATTCTAACAAGAAGCAGGTAACAAGCAGTGGGATGTAGGTGTCACTACTGGGTCACAATCTCTTATTCTGCTTAATTTATTTGTAGAAAATGTAGCAGAACTTTTGGTAGACATAGTATGTCTTTTTGCTGATGACTCAAATATCACGAGTTAGAAATTAAGAAATGGGCAAAAAAGTGCAAATTAATGACGCTGAGTGTAAATTAATGCATGTGTGAATAATCTGTAGATTATGTAAATATAGTGATTAAACTACTGTGGAAAATGAGTAGGGAAAAACCATGTGGTAAGGATAGCAGAACACTTGGCTACAAAGGCAGAGGAAATCAAAGAGATGGGGTATTAATTCCACAGTGCAATAGCTTAATTAGACTGTCTTCAGTCTTGGAAAAATTATCTTCAGAGGTATATTAATTACATTGAGAAGGTTAGGGCCTTGTTTTAAACACAAGGCATACCACAAAAGTACTATGAAACTTAATACATACAACTTATACAGAGATTAAACAAATAGTAATTAAAAAACAGTTTATGTCACTAGATCACTAGAAATTAGAGACATGATTCTCCAGCTAAATCCGACTTCCCTCCTTGCATTGACATCAGTATATAGAGGAAGAGGTCTGACTGAAAGATCAAATGTTACTCTCCTCAGGAATGAACTTGAGTGCTAAAACGCAAATGTCTTCCAGCTGACAGAATCTGCGTCCATCACAGAGAAATTTGAATTATAGGAGGACATCCTAGGAAAATGCTTATCGGATTTATGTTGATCAGGTACAAATCCTGGTACTCCAAAAAAACAAGCAAAAAATGAGTATGTGGGATAGCAGGTTTAAGTAAACCTTCTCTTAAATACTCCAGTGCATGTATTTAATAATTCATTGAATAAAAAAAGGATACAGAATTCTCAGCTGAAGCCCTTAATGCTTATACACGACCAGCAGAATAAAGTGGGAGGATGACAGACCTCCCTTAAATAGCATGGGCCTGATTTAACAAGGGACACATATTGAGCTCATTGTGCGTTTGTTTTAAAATGCACGTAAATCAGGTGTATGTATGCCCAAAATCAGCAAGGAATGGATCTGAAGACACGTGTGGTGACAAATATGGGTGTAGGTCTGCTCTGCTCTACTAGACAAGACACAGCAGAATATGTCCAATATATATGTGCAATATAATATCACAAAAGAATGCACAGAAAAAAGTTCAATTAATGTTACCTGTCAATAACATAGACATTAAGTGTACATTTTTTTATTTGAATTGTTTCCACTAAAAATATTTATTATTGTTTGTTGATGTCTACAGCACATAAAATGAATTATTACAGTTACTCCTGAAGTAGCATATGTAATAACATGCATACACAGCCGTCATCACTAGTAATTGGCACTTAAACAAAACCTCTAGCCAGAGCAAGAGATATCCCAGAACAAACAATAACTGAGAAATGCTCAGAGCTTTAATCGGACGCTGCTACCTGTGCTGAGATTGGCACACCCTTACTGTACATTAACTACGGGCCCTGTTAGCTCCTTGGAATCATAGACTCTAGTAAGTGTGCTTTGCGCTAGAAGATGAATTGAACTTGGTTGCCCACTGTGGCGTATTGTCTGGTTTTGCGCATGCACAGAGTGATTTTGCAGATTGTACGCACAAAATCGCTGGTTATGTCCCGTGATGACTCAGACCACATGTGTGTGCCCCAAAAGTCCATTACTGCTGTATTTTTCTAGGCAAAAACAAATTGCTTATTTACTTATCCCTTCTTCCTAAATTATATCATGATTTAAACACATTTTATTGGTAGATTTTAATGTACCATTGTTTGAATATTCAGTCTGGATTACAAAATGGAGTCTAGCAGCCAGCCATGATTGTATTAATATGCTACAGCTTTAAAGAAGGCGGTACTGTTTTGAAAAACAATGATAAGAGAATCAGTGTTTCCAAATCTTCAAGGCAAGGCCTCATATTTTAACACATTGTGTTTAAGGAGGCCAATTCTTTAAGTAGAGGTGTACGTAAGTAATAGTTATCCAATCAGTGTAAATGCCAAGCTAAACGCCCCTCTGTGTAAAGTATAGATGTGCACCGGCGACTTTTGGTGTCTCGTGTTTTGTGTTTTGGATTCGGATTTCCGTGATGTTTTGGGTTCAGATTTGTTTCGCAAAACACCTGCCGAAAGGTTTTGGTTCGGATTTAAGGTTTTGGATTCAGATTTTTTTTTGAAAAAAGCATAAAAAGTTCAAAAATCAAGTTTTTGGGCTTATTTTCACTCCTACGCTATTATTAACCTCAATAACATTCAATAACAAGCATTTCCACTAATTTACCGTGTATTCTGAACACCTCACAATATAGTTATTATTCCAAAACGTTGCAACGAGGTATCTTTCTGGACTGCGTAGTGGAGTGGTCCCCACAATATAATAAGAAAACCATCAACTGGTCTTAATCGCACCCAAAAATGTACCTGGACTGCGTAGAGGAGTGGGTCACCACAATATAAATTAAAAACCCTGAACTTGTATGATTCGCACCAATAATGTACCTGGACTGCGTAGAGGAGTGGGTCACCACAATATATATAATAAGAAAACCATCAACTGGTATGATTCGCACCAATAATGTACCTGGACTGCGTAGAGGAGTGGGTCACCACAATATATATAATAAGAAAACCATCAACTGGTATGAATCGCACTGAATAATGTACCTGGACTGCGTAGAGGAGTGGTTCACCACAATATAAATTAAAAACCCTGAACTTGTATGATTCGCACCAATAATGTACCTGGACTGCGTAGAGGAGTGGGTCACCACAATATATATAATAAGAAAACCATCAACTGGTATGAATAGCACCGAATAATGTACCTGGACTGCGTAGAGGAGTGGGTCACCACAATATATATTAAAAACCCTGAACTTGTATGATTCGCACCAATAATGTATCTGGACTGCGTAGAGGAGTGGGTCACCACAATATATATAATAAGAAAATCATCAACTGGTCTGAATCGCACCGAATAATGTACCTGGACTGCGTAGAGGAGTGGGTCACCACAATATAAATCAAAAACCCTGAACTTGTATGATTCGCACCAATAAATGTATCTGGACTGTGTAGAGGAGTGGGTCACCACAATATAATTAAAAAACCCTCCACGGGTCTGAATTCCCAAAAAAAAGGTTCTGGACTGCGTAGTGGGGTGGCCCCGGTACACAATTTTTTACCGGGGTTACAATATTATTAAAAAACCCTACACGGGTCTGAATTCCACCCAAAAAGTTTATGGACTGCGTAGTGTAGTGTTCCCCACAATACTATTTAAAAATTTTGCAGCAACAGTCAACGTTGTTTAATATCTGATACACCTCTATCTGGACTGCATATTGGAGTGGCCCCGGTACCCAATTTGGTACCGGGGCCACAATACCTCCTCCAACCATGGTACAGACCATTCATCATTGAGATCCCAGCAAGTATGTTAAAGACAGACAGGGTCGAAGTGTTATTGGTTGACTTTGTAAACAAAAAAACTGTCCCTGTTGCACATAGTCGTGCAATGAAGACTGACTTTTTCATTTAAAGGCACCATCTTTCAAGTGTAGTGTTTGTAAGTCATATTATACTTTTGGTAAAATTTGTTTAATTTGTTCCTCTTTATGGTAACTACTAATAGAATTAAAGTATTAAATAGAAGCGGAAGTTCCTCTTTATGGGAATTAGTAATAGAATTAAAGTATTAAATAGAATTAAAGTAATAAATAGAGTGGTATAGAGTGGTAGTGTGGTATAGAGTGGTCCCCACAATATAATAATAAAACCCTCAACTGGTCAGAATTCCACCAAATAAGTATCTGGACTGCGTATTGGGGTGGCCCCGGTACCCAATTTGATACCGGGGCCACAATAAAATAAATACACCCTCAACTGGTCAGAATTCCACCAAACAAGTATCTGGACTGCGTAGTGGGGTGGCCCCGGTACCCAATTTGGTACCGGGGCCACAATACCTCCTCCAACCATGGTACAGACCATTCATCATTGAGATCCCAGCAAGTATGTTAAAGACAGACAGGGTCGAAGTGTTATTGGTTGACTTTGTAAACAAAAAAACTGTCCCTGTTGCACATAGTCGTGCAATGAAGACTGACTTTTTCATTTAAAGGCACCATCTTTCAAGTGTAGTGTTTGTAAGTCATATTATACTTTTGGTAAAATTTGTTTAATTTGTTCCTCTTTATGGTAACTACTAATAGAATTAAAGTATTAAATAGAAGCGGCAGTTCCTCTTTATGGGAATTAGTAATAGAATTAAAGTATTAAATAGAATTAAAGTAATAAATAGAGTGGTATAGAGTGGTAGTGTGGTATAGAGTGGTCCCCACAATATAATAATAAAACCCTCAACTGGTCAGAATTCCACCAAATAAGTATCTGGACTGCGTATTGGGGTGGCCCCGGTACCCAATTTGATACCGGGGCCATAATAAAATAAATACACCCTCAACTGGTCAGAATTCCACCAAACAAGTATCTGGACTGCGTAGTGGGGTGGCCCCGGTACCCAATTTGATACCGGGGCCACAATAAAATAAATACACCCTTAACTGGTCAGAATTCCACCAAACAAGTATCTGGACTGCGTAGTGGGGTGGCCCCGGTACCCAATTTGATACGGGGGCCACAATACCTCCTCCAAGTTCCAAGTGTAGTGTTTATAACATCTTAACACTACACTAATTCTAGCACGTCAAAACCTCTTGTTTTAAATAATGACAGGGCATTTAACTTTTGATTTAATTTATTGAATTTGTTGGCATTTTCTTTTACATTTTGAACATGGCAAACGACTGTTGAATGGTCACATAATACCCAAAAAATAGTTGCAAGATGGACTAGTCCTTGGGCCCTCCCACCCACCCTTATGTTGTTGAAATAGGACATGCACACTTTAACAAACCAATCATTTCAGCGACAGGGCCTACCAAACAACTGTGGCTGAAATGATTGGTTTGTTTGGGCCCCCACACCAATAAAACAATTCATCTCTCCCTCTACAAACTAAACAGGCTCTACTGAGGAAAGAAGTCGTCCTCATCCTCAACCTCTGATTCCTCTCCCCCTACAATGTGTACTTCCTCCTCCTCACACATTATCAATTCATCCCCGCTGGACTCCACAACCACAGGTCCCTCTGTACTGTCTGGAGGCCAGTGCTGTACTTCATTGAGGAATTGATTATTCATTTTTATAAACATCAATTTTCAACATTGTGAGGAAGCAACCTCCTTCGCCGCTCACTGACCAGGTTCCCCGCTGCACTAAAAAATCTTTCCGAGTACACACTGGAGGGGGGACAACTCAGTTAAAAAATAGAGCCAGTTTGTACAGGGCCTTTCAAACTGCCTTTTGGAGTTCTACCACGTCACTACCTCTAGTTAATTTAGATTGCAAGGCTTGTAAATATAAATACTTTGAAGATAAAAAAAGCAGGCTGCACAGACTGTGGAGCTAGAAAGTGAAATTAAATGCACCACGTTACTTTGGTGGCTATCTATGCCCCCCTGCCCTACACTTGTAGTTGAATATAAATAAAGCAGCCTGCATAGACTGTAGAACTAGAAATTCAAATATACAAAGAAATGGACAAAGGCAGTTTGGTATCTGTCTGCATCAGATCCCCTCTCCACTAGGAGTAAAACAGAAAACTATTCAGCCGTTATATAATCTAGAATATAAATAAAAATTGAGAAAGCAATTTGGTATCTGTCTGCATCATAATCATCAACATCCTCCTAAGCGCCAGCTACATCAATATCCTCCTCCCGGTGTACAACATTCACACCTTCATTAGCCAAATCTGTAACCGGACTGTGGGTGATCCTTCCAGCATATGCAGAGGGCCTGCTGCAAATGCTGGATGGAGTCACCTCTTCCCGTACAGTGATGGGAAGCTCAGGGTTCACAACCAACAACACCCTTGGACTCGCCTTGGGGATTTGTGATGTCATCTGTTTAGAAGGCAGAGTTCTTTGCTGTTTTGTTGTTGTTGCTGACAGCATAACTCTCTTAATTTTTTTGTAGGGGGGGGGAAGGAGGAGGGCTTTGATCCTTGGGTGAAGCTGGACCACTAGTCATGAACACGGGCCAGGGCCTAAGCCGTTCCTTGCCACTACGTGTCGTAAATGGCATATTGACAACTTTACGTTTCTCCTCAGATGATTTTAAGTTTCTCTTTTTGCTATTTTTTGAGAACTTGGGCTTTTTGGATTTTACATGCCCTGTACTAGGAGATTGGGCATCGGGCTTGCCAGACGACGTTGATGGCATTTCATCGTCTATGTTGTCATGACTAGTGGCAGCAGCTTCAGCATTAGGAGGAAGTGGGTCTTGATCTTTCCCTACTTTATCCTCCAAATTTTGGTTTTCCATTACATGTAGCACAAGAGAGCGTACCCCTAAGCCACACACACTCGGCAAAGCCTTTAAAAATTATATGCAGCACAGGAGAGTAGCACTGGACTTATACTGCTGAATCAGTGAACTTTGTAATATCAGTACCACTGGACTTATACTGGTGAATCAGTGAACTTTGTAATAGCAGTACCACTGGACTTATACACTGCTGAATCAGTGAACTTTGTAATAGCAGTACCACTGGACTTATACTGCTGATTCAGTGAACTTTGCAATAGCAGTACCACTTGACTTATACACTGCTGAATCAGTGAACTTTGTAATAGCAGTACCACTGGACTTATACTGCTGAATCAGTGAACTTTGTAATAGCAGTACCACTGGACTTATACTGCTGAATCAGTGAACTTTGTAATAGCAGTACCACTGGACTTATACACTGCTGAATCAGTGAACTTTGTAATAGCAGTACCACTGGACTTATACTGCTGAATCAGTGAACTTTGTAATAGCAGTACCACTGGACTTATACACTGCTGAATCAGTGAACTTTGTAATAGCAGTACCACTGGACTTATACTGCTGAATCAGTGAACTTTGTAATAGCAGTACCACTGGACTTATACTGCTAAATCAGTGAACTTTGTAATAGCAGTACCACTGGACTTATATTGCTGAATCAGTGAACTTTGTAATAGCAGTACCACTGGACTTATACTGCTGAATCAGTGAACTTTGTAATAGCAGTACCACTGGACTTATACTGATGAATCTTTGGATGTTCTTGGAGGATGTTTTGGTACCATTCTTTATTCATGGCTGTGTTCTGAGGCAGGTGGACAAACAAAAACCTACAAATTCTGACATCTCTAAGCATTGATTAGGCAAGAATGAGCGACCATCAGTCAGTATGTGGCCCAGAAGTTGACTGACATCATGCCAGGGCTACCTGCAGAGGTCTTCAAAAAGAAAGGTCAACACTGCAAATATTGATTCTTTGCATAAACTTAATGTAATTGTCAATAAAAGCCTTTGACACTTATGAAATGCCTGTAATTTTACTTCAGTATATCATAGCAACATCTGACAAAAAGGTCTAAAAACACAGAAGAAGCAAACTTTGTGAAAACCAATATTTGTGTCATTCTCAAAACCTTTGGCCATGCCTGAATTATAGTAAAGAATTACCATTCATGTTCGGCACATCTCTATGGGGAGTGAGGAAAAATGAGCGAGGATTTCCTGTGGGACATCGCCTCAATGTTTCTCCATGGACTGTTGCAAAGACACATCACGTTGAATTGAATTTACCCTTTAAAATGACATTATACTGGGAGGAAAAAAAAATGTGATGTATTTAATTTTTAGAAAACAGTGGGCATCATTTTATACAGGAGAGTGATACAGTTATTTAATTTTAGATGAACAAATAGTTATAATTTCAAACAACCTATTGGTCTATATATACAAAGCAAAAACTACTAACATAAGATAGAGCGGGTCACTAATACCAAATCCAATACCTTTCTCCAAACTAATGAAGGTATTTTTATGCGCTCTCTCCCCCATATCCCTCTTAAATTTCTGTTCTCCAAGTGCTATGGGTAAAGTCATTCAGACAATATCCAGTCATATCAAGCTACATATGCTCAGTTCGTTGAGAAAGAGAAAAGTAAAAGTGAGATGTAATGGTGAATTCCCAAAAGCCCCCATCACAAATTAGTAATACTGCAGCATTATTTTCTCAAGCTAATAAAATATTTGGTTTGTCGTGATGTGCTAGCTGAGCATGAGCGGGGTTAAGAAAGGATGTCTCCTTGTCTGTTGCGCTGCAATGTAAATTGAGGCTACATGGATTAGCATGGATAAGTAAAAAGGGAAATGAATGATGTTGACCAAGTCAAATGAACTGGGGTTAATTCGCAATACAGACAGACGATGTTCACAATTGAGTTTGAAGACAGTGCAAAAAGGGGTACATCATAAATGTTACTTTTTTCTTTGCCCAGACAGTACCCATTTCATGTAGCCTACTTCTATTTCCAGCTGTTTAAGCACTGCTACTTTGTACAGCTTTTTTTCACAGGTTTTCTATTTTTTTTGTTTCAGTGTTCCCCTTGTTTTGTAAACTACTCTAAAAAGTACATACATTTTTGGATAACTTCAATTAAATTTCAGACTTTTGACTATGTGCAGATAGACTACTTTTCTCTTTTTAAAAATATCAATAGTTTTTGACACAAGTATCATTCAAAAGTGTGAATTTCTATACCCATACCTGGAATTTTCTTAACAAAATAATAAAAAGTAATTCAAATGGGGTTTACACACATATTTTTTAATCTCTTCAAGTGGGTGTAGGAGCATTTTAGGAGCATATAAAGAGCATAAAATCAATGCTTGAGGGTGCTTCCAAAAGGCTCCAAAATAGTTTGATTTGGATGTACCCTTTGACTAAATCCCCCCACTTGACAAAAGCTTTGTTAAAAGCATGATATAGACTTAAGTAGACATTGAATATTCACAAATATTATCTAGTAATTTCTTCTCCTTTAAAGTGGTTTCTGTACATATTTTCCTGGGGAGTGTAACTCTTCACATTGTTTTAGGGACTCCGCAGAATAAACACAATCATTGTATCAAAAATGACCATTTAAAATAATATGCCTTTTAATTAAAAATGGTTAAACATATATTCCTCTCTCTGTAACAATATATTCAACGGAAATAAAAAAATAATTTCACTCTCCAACTCAGGAGAGAATATAAAGCACACAACAGGTAGTCTGTTAACTTTAAATGCACTAAACTGGAATATTCTAATGATTCTAAATAAATTCAATACTGTCAGGCAGCTGTAATGCTTTGAAAGCCTAAGGCGACAGCAAGCTTGAAACAGTTAAAAGGCCAGTCATTGTAAAGAAGAATAGATTACTCTCTGTTAAAAGTGGTTGTTTCACAGTCCCCTCTCTCCATAAGGAATGGGGTTTGAAATAAAAAGAAATAGGAGACTGTGAAATGAGACTGAGAAATGCTGGAAGGGCTTCCAGGGAAATGGAAGGATTGCTTAAACATTGATGAATAAGAGATTTTTTTTCTTGCTGCCCTGTGTGGGTAGGGGCATCTATATGCAGGCATAGAATGCTCATTTTATATAATATTTTCTCATGTAATCAGCCTTTACTCCTCTCACATGAATTATAGGGAAAAAATATTATCCTTGAAATAAAACAACATTTGAATAAAATTTGTAGGGACACTTTGTTATTAGAGAGAATAAAAAAATACACTATTTTTGTATACATTAACCCATGTTCCTATGCAAATGAAATCTTCACATATTCATAGAACAAATTCTCCTTTTAAAAAATATTCCTAATGTAGCCAACATTCCAATCTAACCTGTCATATATATGTGTTAATACTATTTATAAGCAATTCCAATTGTAAAGTACTTCTGTATTGCACTGTGTACAACTATGCATTAGAATGTCTGCCACCTTTAAAAATAAATGGTGCTTTCGCTGATATAAATTACAGCTTCAGGGCATATGTGTCACTGTTACATGCAGCACTCTTCAAAACTGTAAGTCTCAAACACAGGAGTTTGAGTCATGATGACAATGGATCAGCCACAACCAAGTCACACTCTCCCTCATAGGATCCGTATTCTTAGATTCAAGGATAATGTTTGACCCTTTCATGGTGTCTGCTTTGTTCACATGTGCCCTGTACATGGGGATTTTTTCTGACAGTGCTCCGAAAACAAATGAACTGTGGAGCTGTAGAATGTGTAGAAGAATTATTGATTTTTTTACTGATAGCTGGTGCAATGTTACAGAGACACCTAATGGAGCCTTACCACATATTGAAAATGCTTAGTTACACATATGTTGAAAGCTCACAAAACCATCCAAAGTAATGTTCTCTAGTGAAAGGGAGTATAAAAGGGTAGCACGGTGGCTAAGTGGTTAGCACTTCTGCCTCACAGCGATGGGGTCATGAGTTCAATTCCCAACCATGGCCTTCTCTGTGTGGAGTTTGTATGTTCTCCCTGTGTTTGCGTGGGTTTCCTTCGGGTGCTCCAGTTTCCTCCGACACTCCAAAAAAACATACTAGTAGGTTAATTGGCTGCTATCCAAATTGACCCTAGTCTCTGTCTGTGTGTGTGTGTGTGTGTGTGTGTGTGTATATGTTAGGGAATTTAGACTGTAAGCTCCAATGGGGCAGGGACTGATGTGGATGAGTTCTCAGTACAGCGCTGTGGAATCAGTGGCACTATATAAACCAATGGTGATGATGAAAGGGTGAAAAGGACAAAAAACTAAGTAACATGAAATGTACCAGCAAACACTGCACTACAATGTCCAAAGTACTTCAGCTTTAGAACTAAATTTTTGAGTTTGCTTTTTAGATACTCAATTTTTCCTAATTTATGTGTTTGAATGTTTCCTTTACACTAGTAAATGTGCAAACAGAAATATGATTTCCTGTAAAAGTGCAACTGGAAGATACAATTTGTGTCCTGTCAGATTTTTGTTGGAAGGAAAAGACTATGGGCGTGATTCATCAAGGCATGTATCTGCCGATTTTGAACGTATCATCCACAAAATCATTTTTACGCATGCTCAGACCTGAGAGATATAGCATGAATGCAGCCCTATCCGCTACCTCTTCGAATGCTAAAGACACTTACTACATCCTACGATTTTGGGGAGTGAACTGGGAAGGGAAAGGGCATTTTGCTCTAAACTCAAGCGCATGCAGCCAGCTCTGGCCATCTCACAGTTCTACCTTATCTCTTGCTCCAGCTAAAGGGCTAGTATAAGTCCTGATCAGTAATAATGTAAATGTATTTTATATTCAGTAGACATGAACAGCAGACTAATAAATGTATTTCATGTAAAAAAATATTTTAAAATAATAACACTTTTCTTTCTATTATCATTAATGCCTTTATTATTAACAGGTGGCATTAATAATCCAACATACCCTGCAGTGTCTTGTGTGATAGAGCACAGCAGACCTGTCCCTGTTTTCACAAGCACAGGCATCCTGAGATCCATGCCTTGATGAATTTAGGAGTAAGCATAGCCTAAATAGTACGTATAATATTAAACACGGGTTGCACTCAGATACACACATAGAAGTGAGTTCATGGAAAGCTGTTGGGAAAATCAGAAACTTATGTTAAAAAAATAACAACAAGCAGTCCAGCATCATCTATCTCCCTTCTCTCATCTAGATCCAAGCACCTGCAATCTACACCCCCAACACCTTCATCATCAATATCCCCAGAAGTTGCAAGGAGTTAGTCCTGCATCCAAGTTCCTAATTCTAAATTACTCCTCCACTAACCATGATTCCTCTGAGGAATTATTGAGCGTTAGTCCCGCTGCTGCTGCTGCTGCTGCTGCTGGAGGTGGATATTTAACCCAGATGAAGATTATTAGTAGTTTACAACAATTGACTGTTAAACAATCCTTTGCTAGAGGAAGAAAGTAAGAAAGCTGTCACCCAGTCGCAAAGCGGATCACAGACGCCATGGGGACTATGCTAGTAATAGATCTGTGTCCAAAGGCCACTATTAATGCAACTTGTTTGACAGTTACTTGAGGTCTTCTGACCCTATTACCAAATTCCATCACGACACCATTTTACTAGAAAAGCCATTCCTCACCTCTACCAGAAGGTTCATAAAAAAGTAAATATTGGGCTACAAAATGCATTTCTACCCACTGTACACTTAACCACAGATATGGGGACAAGCGGAACTGGGCAAACTAATGATTATATTAGTGTGACAGCCTACTGGGTTGGTGATTCGCCTTCACCAGCAGGAACAGCAGCAGCATATACCCAAGTACGTCACATTTTTCAGAAGTAGGCTACTCTGTGTATCAGCGGTTTTAGTAAGAGGCATACAGCTAACAATCTCTTACAAAAAGTAAGGGATGTCATTGCAACATGGCTAATCCTGCTTGGAATCTCCTGAGGATATGTGATTTCTGATAACGACACCAATATTGTTAGAGCATTAGAGCGATTGGGGAATTCCATCACGTTTCCTGTTTTGCTCACACAATCAACTTGGTGTTACAGAACTTTTAAAAAATGACAATGACATGCAGGAGATGCTGTTTGTGTCCCAAAAATTTTTAGGGTCATTTTTGGGATTCTGCAACAGCATGTAGGAGAAAGCAGCAGCTGCAAGAAGACTAGAATTTGAGGGGAATGTACTTTAGTCCAGCGAAGTAGTCACCTGTGAAGAGAGTGCAGACACGGTTAGCTTGATTCAAGTGATTTCCTTAATTATTCTTTTTGAGAAGCAGCTAGAGAAATTTTACGGATGAAATAAAACTAAATAAATCTGCTAACTATATTGTAATTGTAGATTAAGTACTTAATTCGCTTCGCTATATGATCCAAGAGCTATCAACATCTTGTAATGACATCTACTCCTTCAGTTTCTCTGGCAACTGCTTATCAGAAAAAACTTAGCTTTCCCAAGACAACCAGTGGTGATGCAGATGAGTCAGCACAACATTTTGATATTTGCTCTGCTCTAAAAGAATTGCCCAAAAATCGTGACAACACTGCCATAAAATGAACTATAAATTCCATTCGGAAGGCCATTATCGGCAATTATATCAAAGTACACAGAGTTCTATGATGATGGATTCCAGTGGGGATGAATTACTATATATTGTTTGACTGTGTAAATATAGCATAAGATATTAAATCAGTGATTGTCAAGAGGTGACTATTCATAACAAGCAACTTTTGTATGTTATCATAGCCCAAGTGGCCCAATCTTCTCTGTCATGCATCATGGAAAATTCATCATCAGAGACAGCCATTGAACTCCATGTTTCCATGTCCAGGACATACAATTGTTGGTGACAGGTTGCCATGGCTATCAAAGTGTTACATTCCGGGGTTCACTCTGTCTAGATTGGCAAGGACCTAACAAGGTGTGGATACTAATAGCCCCCTGGTTTTCGCCAAGAACCACCGCAAGGTGGGATGGGCTTAACTGCTGGGGAACTGCAGGTCGCGAACCTTGGTTTGGCCCCTAGACACGAACTGAATATGGGAAACTGACAATACAAGAAGTACTAGGAAAGTATTATAAGTTTGAAGAAGGGCATCATTACACTTTCTGAAGGGGGAAGCCCATGCCAGGGCCTGTCCAGATAATAGGGAGACATTATAGGCTACCTTTTTCCTATCGCTAGGAAAATTTCCAGACTGTAATTTGAATTGAATAGAACATTGACTAATGAAACCCCTACACACCTTGGGATCTCCGTCAAATTTTGGAGGATTAGGGATCCGAATTTGAGAGGACCCAGCAGGACTCCCAACAGCGGGAGCTACGGCTCCCTGGGCTGGGGGGCTAGAAGGAGGAATAACATGGGAAGCCAGTGTATTCTATAGTGTATCCATACGTGTAGACAGGCCTCTTAAAAACTGGAGAAGTTGTGCCTGATTCCTTTCTTGCTCCTCTTTTCTCATTACCAGTTGTCACAGAAGTTCACGTGTGGAGGGATTGCCAGATTCATCTATATCAGTCTTTTTGGTCACATCAAACTGTTACCTTCCGGGGTTCACTCTGTCTAGATTGGCAAGGACCTAACAAGGTGCGGAGTCTAACAGCCCCCTGGTTTTCGCCAAGAACCACCGCAAGGTGGGATAGGCTTAGCTGCTGGGGATCTGCAGGTCTCGATCCTTGGTTTGTCCCCTAGACACGAGCAGAAAATGGGAAACTGACAATACAAGAAGTAGAGGCCAGTACCTGTAAGTGAGCTGGTATTATCTGGTGAGTAGTTAGAATTAACAGACGGAGCAGATGGTGGGCTGGAAGTGGACCGGAGGTAAGTATGATGGTAGGCTGGTGAGCGGTATGTGGTCAAGCAGGTTAATACACAGTTCAGATAACCGGGTTGCAAGAAAGGGAGTAGGAGAGCTTTTGGGTAAACGGACCAATCCGGTTCACAGTACAGATGAATGTGATGCAGAGGATTTTGATAAAAGAGCAGTAAATAGCCAGGCCAGGTCGGTGAACAGTTCAGATGTCTGCGGTGCAGTGGAGTAAGCTGTAGAATAGTAGTTTAACACGCCAAGTCGGTACATGGTTCAGATGTCTGCGGAGCACTGGAGTGAGCAGTAGAATAGTAGTTTTACACGCCGAGTCGGTACACGGTTCATATGTCTGTGGAGCACTGGAGTGAGCAATAGAATAGTAGTTTGACACGCCAAGTCAGTACGCGGTTCATATGTCTGTGGAGCACTGGAGTGAGCAGTAGAATAGTAGTTTAACATGCCAAGTTGGTACACAGTTCAGATGTCTGTGGAGCACTGGAATGAGCAGTAGAATAGTAATTTGATACGCCAAGTCGGTACACAGTTCAGGCGTCTGCAGAGCACTGGAGTGAGCAGTAGAATAGCTGTTGAATATGTCAAATAGGAACACGGTTCAGATGTCGAGATCTCACAGAGAAGTATTACAAGACTCGGAACAGAAGTCAGCAAGGCCAATAACGAGCTCCAGGAACACAGGTCTAGTTAGGAGGATAACTTGTTGATCTAACACAGGTATGATGTCAGATCCTCCCTTTATTTTGGATTCCCCGCTTAAGAATCACATGATGTTTCTAATTGCAGCTCAGGCTGGCAGTTGACAGGTGCTGGAGAGAATACAGGTGAGCGATACGTAGCTACTGACAGGTGCTGGAGGAAATACAGGAGAGCGCTCTTACACACAGTACCTCTACCATTTTGAAAAATACATTGTCCTCTTATAAATTACACTCTGAATCCAGTGGTCTCTAATATGCTCACAGTCATCAGATTTGTCCACAGGTCTGGCACGTACAATATAACCTTAAATGTCAGTGACTACTGTGTTTCCTTTAATTCTTAGTCAACATTCACCGTTCCAATTTCTGTGGCAATTAAAGTCTTATTCCCTATTCCTCTAACTGTCTCAGGGTCACATACTTTCAATGATTTAAACCAACCTTTGTTGCAGCTGAAATACCTTGTGGCTCCGGAGTCCATGCACCAGCAATCTTTGTTGTGGAAATCTCCTACATTCTGTGCCAACTCATCCTTTTGTTTACGATGCCATGACTTTCCACTTGGTTCACTTGCTTTATATACTGAGGCACTGTATCTTGGTTTGTGACAGTTGAGACATTTGAATTTTATTTTCTTGGATGAGTAAGGCAGACCTATCCACAACTGTCTCTGTAGGTATGAGCACTTGAAATTGTTGTAATTTTGTTTGTACAATTTCCACTGTAACTTTGGTCCCCAATGACCAGTAAATCAAATTCTGAAGTTAAATTTTGCAGCATCACCGTTGCTTCCTCCTTGTTATTTGTTTAAACTCTGATTGTAGCCAGTTGTTGTGATATGGAAATTATTTTGTCAATGCACTGTTGTTTCATATCCTTACATGCATTCAATTTTGTTCCATATAACATCTTACTTAGATCTGCCTCTGTAGTACTCATAAGTGTTTTGAAGAGCCATCCACATTTCATCCGCTAATGCCTTTCCACTAATGACAGAATATACATGCAGCTGCACAGCTAAACCAATGGTGCCCATTGCACTGTCCACATCATACACATTGGGAGTGGTTTCAGGGTCATTAGTGACTTTCCATAGCTTTTCCATCTTAAGCTGTAGTTCCATTGCAAATTTCCATGTGGCATAATTTTCAGAGCCTGCTAACCTTACAAAATTCATGTACATGCTGTTGCTTGCAGCTATGTTGTACATCTTTCACACACACTGTTTGTAAAAAAACATTCAACTTTATGTTCTTGCATTCTGATCACTGTTAGATGATCTCTCAGATTACTTTGAGCTTTCTGTGTTTGAATGTGTTCCGACAGTGTGTTCAATTTCAGCTAACCTAGTCCATATAGAAGTGTTGTTGAGCTTGTTTCTAAATGGCACGAAATATTTTCTGCTGTAGTGCCGATAATGAGGAAGTACATGGAGCAGGTCCAACAGGCTCAATAGAGATTATACAGTCCTAATACTCAAGTACGCACTTTGGTTCTTCTGGACAATATGCTTATTGTTGTCCCCACTGCGGAGAGTAAATATTTGGCAAAGGTGGTACCATTTGAAATCATGGAGAAGATGAGTGAGGTTAAATAAAAAGTGTACCAGCCGGGGAAAATAAAACATGAACAAATCGATCATGTAAATCTGATAAAACCATTGAAGGTTAAAGTAACTCTGTCAGCTATGCCTTTCCCTCCAGTAGGCCCACACCCTTTAGTCCCCAAAGATAGGATAGCGGAAATCCTGTCACCAATGCAAGAGCATGAAGCTAAAGAATTTCTCGTAAGACAATAATTAAATATGATATAACTTTAACCCATGGTTCAGTGACTAATATAAAGCCAAACAGAATGCCAGAAGCCAGATGAGAAGCTATATCCAGGGAAATTAAAGCAATTTTAAGGTTAGACATAATCAAGGATTTGCACAGTGAGTGGTTAAGCCCATCATCCTAATTCTGAAGCCAGATGGGAGCTTATTCTTCTGTAATTCCTGATCACAGTTTACAAGTTTGATACCTACCCTATGCCCCAGGTAGATGAGTTTATTGCAAGACTTAGACTTAAAAATGTGCCTTTAACTGACAGGGCAAAAAGAAAAATCAGCCTTCACCATCCAGAAACATAGTTTGAATACAATGTGTTACCTTTTGGGTTACATGGGGCTCCAGCTACATTTTAATGGGTGATGGTTAGAATATTAAGACTGCACAGACAGTATACTGCTCTCAGTGATGTAGTCATCCACAGTAATGATTTGCATTCTCAGAAATAAAATACTATGGATACACGATTGAGGTTTGATTAAGACACAACTTAGTAAAATTGAGGCTATCCAAAATTGTCCCTTTTGAGGGATCACCAGATAGTACAGAAGGTTTGTTCCCAAAGTTGCCAGCATAGCCTTTTATTAATTGACCTTACCAAAGGGAACCAATCGGCTATGGTAAAATGGAGTCTCAAGGCAAGAAAAGCTTTTCAGGCATTAAAAGTGGCAATACCAGACGGTTCTTAGCCTTACAAAATTTTAAATTTTCAGTTAAACATAGGCCAGGAAGCCATCTGGCAAATGCCATTGCTCTGTCTTTGTTTAGGGGCTACAAGTGTTCCACCTCCTAGGTCAAAAGAGAAGGGAGAAAAATGTCACAGAAACACTGGCAAAACCATTGATCGACTGTATGTAAGGCCCAGGTTTCTGACTTATGTGTTTTGAACTCTAGGGAAAACTGTTGGCTTTGGAAAGACAACTTTACAAAAGCTTAGAGCAGAAGTACGAGTCAAGTCAAGTTTTCCCTAGAGTGAACGTATCTCTGTTTTTTGTGCTTATCGTAAACAATTCCCTTCTGCACATGCTCAGAAAGAGGTAACTCGGCCATCCACGAAATCAAATCTGCTGCAACGCAAATGACAGTTAGGACGGTCTATGATTTCGGGGAGTGAATGGGGCGGGGAAGCGGCATGTGCCTGTACCCGATGCACAATGTAGGCATACCAAACTCAACCGAATGCAGCCAGGTCGGAATGAAGCTCTGCGTGTGTAAAAGTTTCTTGTTTTTCTGCTGTATCTTTTGCACCAGCTAAGGGTCTAGTCTAAGTCCTGGGTCAGTAGCGTATGCATACTATAACATGTTTCTGCAATCAGGAGCAACTGTAAATATGTATTTTATGTACAGTAGACATTAAGGACAGCCTAACCCTAATGTTTTTCAAAGAAAAAAATATATAAAATATATTTTTTTAATAAAATTTCCATTTCTAACCATAAATGACTATATTATTGACAGGTAACATTAATTGATTAATATTTTTTTTTCTGTGCGTTCTTTTCAGATTTCATATTCTACATACGTATTGTACGCATCCTGCAGTGTCTGGTCTAGTACAGCAGAGGGAACCTACACCCATTGTCAACACCACACGTATCTTGAGATCCGTTACTTGCTGATCTGGGAGTATGCAGAACCGATTTACGTGCCATTGAGAACAACTGGGAGGCTGGTTCTCTACCATGATTTTATATATATATATATATATATATATATATATATATATATACATTGACATCAGCCAACTTATTTGGCATCAGTCATGCTGAACAATGAAGACAGACAGTTTTTCATACTTGACACTCCTCCCCCAGCTGTAGCTTGATCAGGGCCCTCTTAAGACCATCTTGGGCCCCCAGGCACAGCAGTGCTCCGGGGCCCCTATATATACAAAAAAAAAAAATGATGATTATATATATGGGCCCGTCGGAGGAAGCCAAAAAAAAAAAACCTGGAAAAAGAAAAGAAGAAAATACTTACCGTGCTGTCAGCTGGCGATCCGGCTCCCTCCTTGGTCTCCTCCTCCATCGCGCTCCGCAATGGATGTCGGGTGGGCGTAATGATGTCACGCCCGACATGCACTGCGAGCGCGACGGAGGAGGAGACCAGGGAGGGAGCCGGATCGCCAGCTGACAGCACGGTAAGTATTTTCTTCTTTTCTTTTTCCAGGTTTTTTTTTTTTTTGGCTTCCTCCGACGGGCCCCCATGGGCTGCAGGGCCCCCGGGCACCTGCCCATTGTGCCCTATGGGAAAGACGGCCCTGAGCTTGATGTCATTCCCACCTTCCCTTTAAAAAGAAGTTCTCATCAGCTACACTGGTGATTACTCTTACTGCAGACATACCCTGCCAGCCTACTGTATGTGTGGGAAAAAGACACTTTCAAACCATAGGAACAGCAGAAGAAAAATAAAGTGTGCATGACTGAGGCACTCAGTGATTGAATATTCCTAAAATAAAATTCAAATCTTTATTGATACGCATTAAAAATATATAAACATAAAACATGTGATATCAAATGAGACTTATTGCAAAATATTTCAAAATTGTTGAATGAAAATGAACTGAGAAGTTTGATACAACAGTTAAAATGGAAGTAAACAACTGCCTAGCCACATCACCATCATGAAAAATTTTCATATAGTAATATATTTTCTGTACATATTCTAATGCTCTGTTATGTAACTTCTAATTAGCCTTTCTTTGCTACAATCAATAAAATATATTAATATCCAAAGAATATTTGCTTATTGTTATTAATTTATTATATTCATATGTAATTCATTGTATTATTTTAGCAATACATTTTGAGTGCTAATGCTTATCAGGACTTAAGATCTTTGTAATTTGTCTCTACTGATTGTTATCAATGTGTCATTAAACTGAATACATACACACTATTATTCTACCAGAATCAGACTCTTTACTCAGGGTAGGAAATATTAAATGTAGTCAGATATACTGTAGGGTTTCTTTGCCTATAAATGAGATTAAGTAGCCTTAGTCTGAACTGTAGTATATCAGGATAAATAACCTTCCTTTCTATAAACCCTGGGCAAGATTAATCCCTGATGGCAGCCTCACATACACATCATTCACTTACATACAGATGACACCTATGCTTCAGTCTTTAAGGGATAGGTACATCCTATTGAAAATAGTAGGGGTCTTGCTGTGCTATTGTAGATAGAAGTATCTAACATAGGCTAGTAAACTATTATCATAAAGCAAACTGACAGCGAACGTGGCGTGAACGAACGTCCATGAACGATTTGTGCTATTAACATTAAGAAGTTATCCAATGAAAAGATGTGCTCAATACAAAATCAATAAAATAATACATGAGAATGAAAAATATGATAAAAAAATATTTTAATTCTTAGGACTATATATATTAGCCCTATTTAACATGTGTGACATAACCAGTTCTATGTGTAAAAAACCTACAAGCATAAATACCATAAAAGTAATAAATAACCTACTACCAGGAAATATGCTTTATTGTCATCTAAACCATATAGTCTATTATTAAAAGTTGTCATATATTGTATTCCTAAATAAGGTTTATGCATATGTCACTTGGCTAGTATCCATCATTTACAAAAGTGGAAGCTGCTCAAATCAATTTATAGGCCATAACAGGTGCTTGAAAGGGTGGGGTTATCCTGCAAGGAACATACACACAACATTTTTTCCCCCAGCACACTGCTATAGCCAGCAACAGATCTGCCATTTCTACTGTAGATAAAAATGCAAAAGTCTTTGTTGCACACATGTGCAAATGTATGTAGTATCCATCATTACCATATCAATTATGAATAAAACACAACAGGAAGCTATTTCCCATAATGACCTCTATCCTTTAAACAGTATAGATCCAATGTGAACTAGAGAACACAATTAAGGAAACTTAATCTGATCATTATATTTATTCAAAAGCTATGTTATCTTTCAAAGTACAGTTAATTTTAACTGCTATATATAGTTCTTCCTGGACTCCTAGATATTGGATAGTGTAAATATCCTTAGTAAGCCAATTAATAAAGGTTATATAATACAATTATAAAAACGCTATTTAATTATTATAATCATTCAGACCATGAGGAATTAAACTTCCCATTAAAACGATTTTTTTAGCTTCTCTTCTGAGAAGTTCACTTGGAAGGTCCCCTCCTCTGAGATCTAAATTGATCTGCTCTATTGCAAATGCTGACAGCATTCTAGGGTCTCCATTATGCTGTTTCAGAAAATGTCTTGCTACAGTTGTTAAGTGTTTGAAATTTGCCTTATCCTTGAGAGAGTTTCTAATGTTTCCTACATGCTTCAGAATACGTTTTTCAATGGTCTACTTGTCATTCTGACAAAGTACAGTTTACATGGACATAATAGGCAATAAACAACATTTGGAGAGTTACAATTAAGGAATTGTTGAGTTATCCATTTCTTCGAGTATTTTTTCAGTATATTCTTTAACCTGTACCATGTACTGACAGGTTCTGCATGTACCACATTTATAAAATCCATTTGGTTTATTTGAAATTTTCTTTTGTGGTGGAAGTAAGCGATGTACCAGCTTATCTTTTAGATTTCTTAACCTCTGCCATATGATGGAGATCTTAACATTCAAAATTCTCTTCAACTCATCATCTAACAATAAGATGTTCCAATGTTTCTGAAGGCCCTGGCTATTTCCTGTCACTTAAGGCAAAAGGTGCCAACCATACATACTTTAGAGTCCATTCGATTATTCTTGGGTGGTTAGATTAAAGTGTCCCTATCTTTCTGCTGACATCTTTCTCTGGTTGTTTGGTAACTCTTTTGCTATAGCCTTGACTCTCTAATCTATTTTTAAGTTCACTAGTTCTCTGAATGTATGTTTTTTCATCAGCACAGTTTTGTTTCATTCTTAACATTTCCTCTTTGGGAATCCTTTGTTGACTGGAGGGAACTGAGAACTTGAGGATTGCAGAAGCTTGTTAGTTGCTGTCTTTTTGCAGTATACATCAGTGTTAAGTTTATCATCCATAGTTTTCAAGATGGTTAAATCCAGAAAATGAATTTCCATCTCATGGATCTCAGAGGTTAATCTCAAGTTACTTTACATACATTATTGTTCAGAGATTCTGTGAACTAATGGAAGAGGTTGTCTTCTCTTTCCCAAAGTATAAATATGTCTTCTATATACCATAGACACAAACATATGTGTCTGGTATACTTCTCATTCAGGTCATGAAATAAAATTTATTTTTCCCACCACCCTAGGAAAAGATTGGCACATGCTGTCCCCTTTACAGTCCCTCTAAGTTGAAGGAAATTTTGTCTTCAAAAACAAAATATTTTTTGTTAGTACAAATTGTAACATCTTAATAATGAAGTCACCCAGGTTGTTAGCTTTTCCCATGATAAGAAATTAACATACAGCTTGTATCCCTTGTTCATGTAGTATATTAGTGTATAATGACAGTCCTGTCACATATTGACGAAGATGTAGATCTATGAATTTTCAAACGTTTTCTGTTAGGTTACCCACCTCTGTAATGATTGGTCTTCCGGGGGGAAAGGGGGGTTAATTCATTTTTATGAATTTTGGGAGGCATATTTATGGTTGAGATCTTGGGATAACTGACTTATAAAAGGTCATGGTCAGCTTTAGATATCACACCCATACAAAGAGCCTGTTTGTTAATGATGCTGGAATCATCACTGACTGGTATTGACACAACAAAACAGGGATGCATGGAATCTAGTGCACCCCTGGTGTTCACCAGGGACCACTGCCAGGAGGTATGGACTTGGCTGCGTGGGGTGCCTAGGTCACAGTTTGCCAATTTTGCCAAGTTTGTCACCAGTGCAATGGAGTAGCAAACAGGAAATGGTTGAGCAATCTAGGTCAAAGCCAAACAATAGCACAGTACACAGGGAGGATCGAGGAGAATGGTGAGAGACTAGGCAAATGTCAGGATCAGAGCGGACAACGAGGTACCAAAATAAGCAAGGGAGTAGTAAAGAGACAAGCCAGGGATAAAAACAGTAGACAACAGAAACAGGTAGCAGGCAACAGGACGCAAGAGCAGGTGAACCAATATGCATCATAGTTAGGAGGAGCCTTATATAGAGGGAAGAGGCCTCTAATATTTGATAGTGATTTCAGCGGTCAAATTCAGCTGACCGCCAAACAGAATAGATGGAGATTGTCCCAAATTCTAGCAACGAGACACCATCTCACTGCTTATGTGTGCGAAGCATAGACGCCCCTCGGGATCTGAAAGAGCATCCCTTTGCTAGGCGACGGCATGAGGGCAGTGATGGAAGATAGGTGTCAGTCCCCGACACCAAAGGGAAGTGCGATGATGGCGCCTGACACTACCCCCCCTTTCTCACAGAACTAGTGGCTTGTTCATTCAGGAATCAAGCCAAGATATGAGGAACATGAAGATCTTCTCTGTTGACCCAGAATTTCTCCTCAGGGCAATAGCTTTTCCAGTGGACTAAGAATTGTGACTTGCCTCGGAGGGTACAAGTCTTCAGGATCTGTGTTGGGGATGTTGTGCAGCTTTTCAATCTAATATCTATTAAGATGAATCGTATGTTTTTTTGCACTTCCACATGTTACGTGTTTATCCAACAGATCCTTAACCCTCTGTTGTGTTTGGTGATGAAAGTAAAGACATGTTTTGACTGTAAAAAATGTTTACCTTTGAAATCTGCAATTTTGTAATCTGGCTGTAAGGACTGCCTCTGCCCCTGCAGAGATTTCCAGATGTTAGTTTTCTACCTGTAGCACTTATAAGAATAATGTTAAAGCTTGATTGTTAAAGTTCAGCTTAAAATAGACCAAACTAAAGGCTTTCATTGATGTACTACCAGGCCTTAGCTGAAACATGTCTGCCTCACCTGAACAATAGTCAGTAATTAAGCATAGTCTGTTAATCATATATCTGACTCACTCATGTGAATCTTCTTCTCTGCCTTGGTAAAGTGCATAAAGTGTTGTATGTTGATTTTAAGGCACTGATTTGTCAATGTTTTCTAATGTAGATACCTTACATTTTCTTTCATTTTGAGGATAAGTGAGAAACAGACACCATTTTAGTATATAGCTAAATGTTTGTTATTTATTCCAACAGACCTTATGCTGTCAGCTAGAGCACAAAGGAGGTGTGGCATGGATCATTTGATGGAGGAAGAAAGATATGAAGGAGTTGTCTTTTGCAACATGTAAGTATCTATAGTTAACAATGTTATTCATTTTAGGTTATTGGGGGCCCTGTGTTAGCTAAGGCAACAAATTGTAGATTTTACAGCTTGAAAGTACAGGTGTGTACAAAGTACAGTCAAGTAATAATTTGTTTCAAAATGGCCTAAGATTGATCTCTTTTTCTCTAATATTTTAAACAGATAAAGAAGACAATCATTGTGGGTTCCAGCATGACCTGCCTTGCAACACTTCTAACAAATGGAATAAAACCAACATGCATGTGTTTGTCTAATTTTTTTTTGTTTACAAAGTATTTTGTATTTACAGGTTGTTTTTTATTTTGATTTTCATTTGATTACTGTAATTGTGTCTTTAAATATTAATATTTATTTTTTCAATACTCATTCTCCTGTAACTCTCTGCTGCTTTGAACACTGTTGAACACCCTCTTCTCCTACACATCCTTGACTCCATTGTCCATCTAGACACAGTTCTCTCCTGGGTCACTTCCTACCTCTGTAACCGCTCCTGTAGTGCACCTACCTCTGGCACATTCTCCCTTCCACTCTCACTCTCTATTGAGGTCTCGCAAGGCTTTTTTTTTCTTCTAAATATTGTACTTTAATATTATTATTATTATTATTATTATTAATTTTTATTTATAGGGCGCCACAAAGTATCTGTAGCGCCGTACAGGGACAAACAATGGCACAGTACAAGGTGAAACAGCACAGTACAAGTAACAGTAAGCACTACAACTTTGGGGGCTCAGGCACAGCATGAAAGAGAGGGAGGGAGGGGAAAAGCAAGTATAGGCAGGTAACTATGGCCCAAGAGGGTGGGCACAGATGACAGGTTGAGAGTCACTGAGGGGAGCGGAGAGAAGCGAGAGGAGACAGAGGGCAGAGGGACTGAGAGGCGGTGAGCAGAGTAGCTGGAGAGCGCAGTTAAAAGTGATGGAAACAGGAGGTAGAAGAGACCTGCTCAAAGGAGCGAACAATCTAAAGGGAGGGGAAGACAGACAGACACATGGATGAGACGGAGAGACAGGAGAAACGTAGACGGAGTCAAGGAAGGGGGAGAAGGGAAGAAGGGATGAGAAAGAGAGGTAGCCGACCGGTGGGAGTTTAGGCATGAGACTGGAAGGCTTTAAGGAAAAGGTGGGTTTTTAATGTTCGTTTGAAAGAGGACAGAATAGGGGAAGTTCTGATGGAGCGGGGGAGCTTGTTCCAATGGAGGGGAGCGGCGCGGGAGAAGTCTTGGATACGTGCGTGAGAGGAGGTAATTAGAGGGGAAGAGAGGCGACGATCATTGGACGATCGCAGTGGGCGGGAGGGAGTGTGAATAGATATAAGGTTAGAGATGTAGGGAGCAGTGGAGTTGGCGAGGGCCTTGTAAGTCAGAGTGAGGAGCTTGAAAAGGATTCTGTAGGGGAAGGGGAGCCAGTGAAGGGCTTGGTAGAGTCGGGAGACAGAGGTAGAACGGCGAGAGAGGAAAATAAGCCTAGCAGCGGCGTTAAGTACAGATCTAAGGGGAGCGAGATTAGAGAGGGGGAGGCCGATAAGGAGAAGGTTGCAGTAGTCCAAGCGGGAGATGATCAGAGAGTGGACGAGAGATTTGGCGGCATCCTGGGAGAGGTAGGGCCGAATGCGGGCAATGTTGCGAAGCTGGAAACGGCAGGATTTGGCGAGAGAGTTAATGTGAGGGGCAAAGGAGAGAGAGGAGTCGAGGATGACACCTAGGCAGCGGAGTTGGGGAACAGGGGAGATAGATGAGTTGTCAACATTGACAATATTGTACATCTCTTGTCTTGGGGTAGTAATTTGGTCATTTGGCCTCTATGCCGAGGACACCCAAATGTACATTGCTTTCCCTGACCTATTTCTTTCAGCATTGTCTTTCAGCATTGTCTTTCAGCATTTGCCCAATGGATGTCACAATGTTAGCTAAAGCAAATCATGTTCTATACTGAGCTCATTCTTGTCCCTCATGCCAGAGTCAACAACTGGCCTCCAATCTCACTCACTGTCAATAACACCACTATACCCTCTGTGTTCCTTAAAATTTAATTCCTCATTAAGTTTGAGGAGGATTGGAGGACCAGATTCATGAGGTAAATTAGGGTCAAAAAAATGTATTATTTTGAACCTGGTCAAAACCATATCAAGTTATGTTTTAAATTAGATACATATTTTAAACCGTAAGTAAATTATTGTCTGCTTTTTGTGGTAGTTACCTCATAATGTTACATTTTATTTCTACACTTACATTTACAACGCAGCTAGGAAAAAATATATCACTTATAAATCTAGTACCTGTTATCAGGTGCGTGCATTTACAGGTTCCTATTATAAAGTGGCAGTAATTGCGAATAGCGGATTATATTTCCCATCCATCCGACCCCTCTGTGCTAGGATACGATGAGTGAATGATAGGCAGACATTTTGCACACAGGTGTAGAAAAGATGCACAAGTGAGGTGAGCTCACCCCCACACATGATCTGAGAACCAATCACAAAGCAGAGTACAAAGACAAAATGAGGGCAAGTACTTTTGCTCGACGTGAGCTATGGGTCCTTGCCAAGGGAATGGACAGTATGCCTCCAGGCAGGTATATTGAGATATATCGAGATACCAATGATTGCATACCAGCGGGTGCACTGCTACATTTGGAGCCGATTTCACTGCAGGCGCTCCATCGTCCAACTGCAAAGGCGATGGAGCAATCTGCAGCAGTAACAGCTGCATCCTCAGCTTCTGCAAGAGCTATGGCAGGAGATGGAGAGAAGTGAGTTCTCTATTAATGGCGTAAAATAGCATAATCCACATACTTGTTTATTTTGGAGCAATGTTTTCTATTTAACCAAAGAACATACCCTATCCAAATCTTAACCTGTCTCCAGATTACAAATGTAACTCTTCCTCCAATGCAAAATGCTTTTGGGCCTGTTTTTTTGTTAATTTTATTTTTTGTTAACATTTCATATCATTACTGAAGGAGGGCCAATCTCCACACCAATAAGGCATGGTTGGGATTCAAACTCAGTGCTGTGAGGCAGAAGTGCTAACCACTAAGGCAACGTGGTGATGTTCACTACCAGACATTTCTAATCTAACTGTGGCTAATGAGGTATATTGCAAATATTTGAGCAGGCGATTTTTGGGGACAATGATCACAGTTGCCCTAAGCTGATTAAATCATATTACAAGTCCTTACCTAAATACCTCCTGTAATATGTCTCCATAATCTGTCAGTATTTAGATTTTATAATTATTTTGCAGGAAAAATACAATAGTAATGTAATACATTTTAAAATGTCACCTAAGCAAAATACAAGATTTGTTACAGGCCATCAGAAAGTGTTGTGTTTCTCTAATTTTTGAGGTTTTTGTTTAAAGACACTCAATTGTCTCTGTTGCTAAATGCATGTTTCACAATGTCAGCTCACATTATTATATGACTACATGTAGGTAACTGTGAAACGGAGAAATCTTTTAAAGAAACTAATGTGTTATACTTATTCCAACAGGCCTTCAGAGACGAGGAGGTGGACAAGGTGCCGGAGGAGGAGGTGGATGTGCTGGAGGAGGTGGAGGACGAGGTGGAGGAGCAGTTGGCCCTGGAGGAGGAGGTGGCTGCCACACAGGCGGTGTTGGAGGTGGCGATGTGTGAATGTAAGTATTAAAATAAACCCTTTTCTTAATTGTATTCCTTTTGAGGCACATTTTAGTTGCGCACAAATCATGGTTAACCACATGCCATTTTCCAAATAGCTAGTTATCCATTTCACAGTTTTCCACCATGATGGCCAAAATGTAAAGTTATGTAACACTTCATGCCTCTGCTGATCCCGTCAAATGGGGTAAGCAAAGTTCACCATTTTGAAGTAAGATATGTTTGAACAATTAGCTAAGCATATGTTTTTCTGTTTTTTTTATCAACAGCTCAACAGACCCAGGCTGGGGAAGAAAACCCATAAACCAAAGATGAAATCATGCATGACATCCTGAAATATCGCAGAAAAATTAAAAAAATATTCCAAATTATTTTTTTTGAAAAATTACTATGTTGCAACAAAATTATTAGTTTACCCAAATATTTATAATGTTGTTTTTTAGAGTATTATAATGTTTAAAAAATTGCTATATAAAAAAAATAAAAAAATTGTATGTGTCTTTTGTAATTTAATTTCAAGAAATGTGTCAAGGTTATTTTAGCCAATAATGGATGGACATTTAGATTATACCTTATTATTTAATTTACATTGGTCCCTTTGCACTACATCATAATTTCTTTCATCATTTATTTATTTATGATGGCACCAGCAATTCTGAGGTGCTGTGCAGAAAACACAGTCCCTGGCCCAATACAGCTTACAGTCTAACAATCCCCAAACACACATACCAACACACACGCACACGCATTTGATTGATGAGTTCAGGGAGGAAAAAAAGAACATGGTGGGAACATACAGGGCAAGATATGTTAAGAAAAGTTAGTCAATAAAAGGATTAACTTTGTCAAAGCATGTTTGATTGCAGGTATATAAAAAAAGTTGGTATATATTTATAAATGGGGAAAGGCATGTCCTATATCAACTTTCAATGTATCAGTGTGGTACCTGAAAAAAGAGCCATTAGTTTACTTTGGTGGCCAAAAAAAATGTATTATTCCACAAGTTCAAAGTTTATCTAATTTTGACTTTACTTATTTTAATGGCCCACAAAGTCTACGCAGCTAAGGCCAAGTTTTGGAAACAAACTCATGACCCCATGGCTGGAAAAAGTGCTAACCACTAACCCACTGTGCTGCTCAGGTGTGTGCATTGATATGTAGGAAAGCTGAGTACATAACATACAAGCGGTAGATGAATAAAAAATAAAAGGTTTGTAGACAAAATTTGCATTAACCTCAAAGGAGCATGTCCCTCAAAATCAACCCCCTCCCCCACAAAAGTCTAAGGACATTCGTAGTAATAGATGGCAGCATGCAGATAATGTGAATGAATGTGACCTGTGGGCCAGATTCATTTTGAATCCCAAAACATTAAGAATTATAAATGCTCCTTGGCCTTATAAAGTTGCATTTGATGTAAAATATGAGGACAGATTTATCATTGTGGTAGCGCGCGTAGTACATCACGTTTGAACGACTGAGTAAAAATCAAAATATTAAGTGTTTGTGTGTTACATGAAAACAAACCATTACTTTCCTTATTAGCTAAAAACTATCCTAATACTATCCCTTGCCAAAAAAACTGGTTTGGGCAAAGTTCCTCTTGTGTTCTTTTCATTAATGAATAAGGCCCACAAGCTGCACACAGATGCTATACGGCCATGCTTGGTATTCAAACTCATGACGCCAGTGTTGTTAGACAGAAGTGTTAACCACTAAGTTACCCATGCATATCTTAACTGGCATATATAACTGGTATATATTTTTGGATAATTAGAGTGGCTGTGTTGTGTTGTTTTTTTTCTTGCAGTACTATTATCTAGGTCTTATATCTGTTACACACATGCTGTATTGTTGAGTTTTTCGCTATAGTCTATAGAATGTATTTATTTTTCTACATGAACATTGCCTTAGTGGTTAACCAATCCACCTTCCAATAATGGAGTCATGAGTTTGAATCCTGACTCAGTTTTTAACGGTCAGGACACAAATTTTTAGCATATATTAATTTTAATATATATATATGCATGTTTATTTATGCTAGCAAATTAGATACATTTGCATCCACATGCGCTCAGTTCAACTCAAACACATTATATGATCTTTCATGTCGGTGATAAAAAAAGGTGTGTTGATTTAACTGAGTAACCCTTTAAAATCATTTGTCAAAGGTAATGTAATTATATAAATACTAACGCGAATAATGAGGTAACAATAATTCTATCATCACCGTTTATTTATATAGCGCCACTAAAACCGCAGCGCTGTACAGAGAACTCACATGAGTTCCTACCCCATTGGGGCTTACAGTCTAAATTCCCTAACACACACTGGAGTGTGGGAGGAAAATGGAGCACCAGGAGGAAACCCATGCAAACACGGGGAGAACATACAAAGTCCTCATAGATAAGGTCATAGTCAGGAATTTAACTCATAACCCCAGTGCTGTACGGCAGAAGTGCTAACAACTTAGCCACCATACAATATACACTGAATTGATTGTTTTAACATTTGTAAACAAACTCTTCATACCTCCCACATTTGCCATTACTTAATACCGACTTATCTTTAAATAAGAAGCAGATCTTAAGAAGCGGATCTTAAGATGGACTGACTGCTTAAGATCCATTGCATCTTATTTTCCATTGCTTAAAAGACTTAAGATGGGCGTGTGTTTTTCAAACTTCCGTTCCTTGTGGAATTGAAAATTTCTTATCTCCCCATTTGTTCTTAAAATACTCATAGCAACTTACACACAAGATAAGATCAGCAATGAATCAGGCCCATTGAGTTTACGATAGTCAATACGCAGCCTAAGGGAACGGTTCTTTTTCTTTACAAAGAAAAGTCCTGTGCCAACAGGGGAGAATGACTTCCGAATGAATGAATCCTTGTTCGAGGTTTATAAAGATGTATTGTGACATTGCCCGAGTCTCCAGTAAAGATAGAGGAAACACCTTGACCCTAGGAATATTTTTGCCTGGTACCAGATCAATGGGACAGTCCCAGAGTCGATGAAGTGGTTGCAGCTCCACGAATGCTTTGCTGAAAACCTCAAAGAAGCCGTGTAAATCTTGGGGAGGAGAGAGTGGGAAGAGATTGCTCGACAGGGAATAGTTGGTTTGACAGTTTGAAATTATTTTAGACAGCGTGTTCTGCATAGAGGACCCCAAGAAACAACATGCCAATCGAATTGGGGAAAATGTGTCCTTAACCAGGGCAGAACCAAAATTATTGGGTTGACGGATTGCAGGAGAACCAGAAAGCCTATCCATTCAAAGTTCCTAGGATTGATTACGCAGATTATAGAGCCATTAGAGATGCGGTTTCCATCCACCGCGGTAAGTGCCAGAGGCTGTGGCAAAGGAGTGATGTGAGGATGAGGTTATGAAACTAAGCTGGTAAGATATTGTTCTAGGGGCCAGAGGACGATATTCTCCCATTTATCAGGGCTTGGTAATAATATCGTCCCAGGTTTCAATTTCCTTAACTGCTAATATTTCACCTTTCCTAAGGTTCCCCTTAATATTAAGCTGGTATATGGACTGAATATAAAGTTCATCAAGCTCTCTAGACACTAGATCCCTGTAGGTTTTTATTAGGGGACAAATGGAGATATCCGTGAGAAAAGTAGATTTTTTCTTAATCTTGGATGTATTGATAAAAGGAATATTATCTGTCATATCTAATGGTTGATTTAAGGAATCTTATTCCACCAGAATGTACAATGCCTGCATTTTCTCTTCAAATTGAAAAATCCTTATATCCTTGTCATTGTCATCACTGGTCTGATCATCTGTTGGAATTATTTTTTTTTGCTTGTTGCACAAACATTTTCTTAACAGGAATTTTCTAGATAATACCATTAGGTCCTTCTCCCACTCAAATTTGTTTAGATGTTGTGTGGAGGAGAAGGATAGGCCTTTACTCAATAGAGAAAGTTGGGTGGAATTCAGAAATTCATCAGATAAATTAACCACTCACAATTCATCTTATAAAATTGAGTCCTTCTGTAATTCTTTTGAGTGGACTGGGAAATGTCTTGTTCACCCACTTGTTTCTTTTTCCTTTCTCTTAAATTTCCTTCCACCCTGCGTATCAGCTTAAAGTGGTGTTGCCTTCACCTTTCTCTGATCCTAAAAATTCCCATGTATGTACGGGGTTATCCCAATTATGGACTGAGTAATCAGAGGTCTCCTCTTCTGATGATCTCAGAAGTATTATATGTTTTGTTGGATTTTCTCAATCTATTAGTTTACCACTTGAACACCTTATTGCACAAACAGCCATTTTAGTCCTGAGTAAACTTATTATGTTTTTGTCTATGACACTTTTTTCAAAATGATCCCATTCGTTTCTAAATTTCTCATAAAACTTTTGAAATTGTTCCACTCTTCCAAAATCTTTGAGTTTATCTCCCAACATTGTGATCTCCTGAGCATATTTGTCTAATAATAAATGATCATGTTTAATTAAGATGTTAATAAGTTAATTTAAACATTCCTTTTAAGCTCTTAATTAATTCAAATGCCAGGTACAACTTGCGTCTAAGACCCCGAGGGATAATCCCTCGTTTGATATAGTAGATGAACATCATTTTATTCCAAAATGTCTTTGTTTGTTTGAACATAATATTTTTTTAGATCAAACAAATCCTGTGTTCAACATCTTGATATATTACTTGTCGTGGTGGTATCCATGAGGAAATCAGCATCCACATTGCTTAACCATTGGGCTGTCTCCTAGACAGTTCCCCACTAATACTGAAAGCTGCCATCATTAATTGTGTTAATTATAATGTATTTACTTATTATAAACTATATTGAAACTAGTGCTGGTGCAGTGAGAACGAACACACTAGAATCTTTTCGAAAACAAATCCCACCATACTGAGTAAATCATCTACAATAATTTCATTATAATAATTTTTATCAGATGGTAGTTGTAGGTTTTTTATATTAACACCCTGGCAGTGGTTATTTAGTACTTTTATGGCATTTATAGTTGTAGGTTCTTTACGCTTATAACTGGTTATGTCACATTTATATAGGGCTAAAATATATAGTCCTAAAAATTTAAATAAGTTTTTTTATCACAACTTCTTCAAGGATTGATGATAGATTTGTTACACATGGGTTGCTTCAGTTAATATTAGAGATGGTCACTGACCCCCGTGTTTTGGTTTTGTATTCGGTTTTGGATCTGGATTACCGTCGTGTTTTGGTTTTGGTTTTGGTTTTGCAAAACCGCCATTGCGTGTTTTGGTTTTGGTTTTGGTTTTGTTTGGTTTTGTTTTGCTATTTTGTTGGAAAATACATGTTTTTGTGCCTAAAATAACCCAATTTAGTGCTCCAACTGTTTTAGAGATAAGTAATCTAATTGTTGAGGTAATAAATCATCCAAAAAAACAGTTTAATTCTTCGTTGGTAGGCCTTCATTTATTCTACACACAAAACAGATTGTCTTCCTCTCCATCTATGCATATTGGCAATGCAGCCATTGTCTTTGGATGTATATTACACCCTACACTTATAGTTAAATATGTAAAGAAATGGAAAAAGACAGTTTGCTTTCTGTCTCTATAGGCCCCCCTCCACTTTTTTTAAAAAAAAATAAAATTCAGCCATTATAGACTGTACAATATTAATTGACATGGAGAAAGCCAGTTTGGTTTCTGTCTCTCTAGGCCCCCCTCCACTTGTATAAAATACTAAACAATCCAGCAGTTATAGACTGTACAATATTAATTGACATGGAGAAAGCCAGTTTGGTATCTGTCTGCATCAGATCCTCTCTCCACTAGGAGTAAAATAGAAAACTATTCAGCCGTTATATAATCTAGAATATAAATAGAAATTGAGAAAGGCAATTTGGTATCTGTCTGCATCATAATCATCAACATCATCAATAGCGCCCTCGTCGCCTACACAAATCTCCCCCTCATCCTCTTCTAATTCCAAAGTGGCATCCTCAATTTGGGTATCACCGGCTACATTCGGGCTATTAAGGCACACATTAGCAGAATGCTCACGATTAGACATCCCACTGTTGGATGGACTCTCCACAGGGATTGTTGTCATTTGTGAATCAGAGCAAATATTCTTCTGTAATGCCTCACTGTTATCTTGCAGCTCGGCTTTGACGCGTAACAGTAGTTGTGCACCAATTGTAGGCTGGGTAACTTTTTGGGATCTGCCACTAATAGCCAAAGGTGAAGGCCTCATTCTCTCTTTGCCACTGCGTGTGTAGAATGGCATGCTTGCAATTTTTTTTTTATCGTCACTTAACTTTTGCTCAGTTACACTTCTTTTTCGCTTCAATACAGTAAATTTTTTTTGGGTTTTTGTTTTTTGCACTAATTTGGAAACACTCTGTTGTTTGACATCGCCTTGGCCAGATGACGTACTGGGAACACTAACATCAGGACTGGTGACAGAACCTGGTTGCTCATTCAGATCATATGTGGACTGCTTTGAATCCATTCTGAGCGCAAACCACTGGGGAGTGCTAAAAATTATTTGGTAGATACTGCTGACAGATATGACTTTTGACAGCCAGAAATATTAATGCACAATTAAGGAGGACACCCCAAAAACACTGAGGAGTGCTAAAAATTATTTAGTAGATACTGCTGACAGATATGACTTTTGACAGCCAGAAATATTAATGCACAATTAGGGAGGACACCCCAAAAACACTGAGGAGTGCTAAAAATTATTGAGTAGATACTGCTGACAGATATGACTTTTGACAGCCAGAAATATTAATGCACAATTAGGGAGGACACCCCAAAAACACTGAGGAGTGCTAAAAATTATTGAGTAGATACTGCTGACAGATATGACTTTTGACAGCCAGAAATATTAATGCACAATTAGGGAGGACACCCCAAAAACACTGAGGTGTGCTACAAATTATTTAGTAGATACTGCTGACAGATATGACTTTTGACAGCCAGAAATATTAATGCACAATTAGGGAGGACACCCCAAAAACACTGAGGAGTGCTAAAAATTATTGAGTAGATACTGCTGACAGATATGACTTTTGACAGCCAGAAATATTAATGCACAATTAGGGAGGACACCCCAAAAACACTGAGGTGTGCTACAAATTATTTAGTAGATACTGCTGACAGATATGACTTTTGACAGCCAGAAATATTAATGCACAATTATGGGGGACACCCCAAAAGCGCTGGGGAGTGCCAAATATGAAGAAAAAATAATAAACCTCTATCCTCCTCTCTGCACTAGCGATTTTGGTTAGAGCAATTGCAAGAACAATATGGTATTCTCTGTCCCTGCTCTAATTAGCCTATGACTACACCCTGCTCTCTCCCTCTGTCAAATGGCGATGGATTGCTGTGGAGGCGTGTATTTATAAAGTTGAAGTATCGCGAGAACCGAGTCCCGAGATCCGACGACGTCACAATGACGTTCGGCCTCGATTTGGATTCGGAATGGGCGGGAGAGTACCGAGCTGCTCAGCTCGGTACTCGGATACCCAAAGTTCGGGTGGGTTCGGTTCTCGGAGAACCGGACCCGCCCATCTCTAGTTAATATTAACAATAATTTTCATTCTCAAGTATTATTTTATTGATTTTTGTATTGAGCACATCTTTTCATTGGATCACTTCTTAATCTTAATAGCACAAATCATTCATGGATGTAATTTACATTCCCTATCATACTATATTGTAAGTACCATTTTCCCATTTTTTTATTTTTTTATTGTAGCACAACTCTTCTTCACATGATCAAATAATTAAGCACATTGTCCTTCACATGATAATGAAAGTTTTATTAGTATTGTTGGTGTTTAATCTGTTTCTCATTTTTATTACTCGGCATGGCTGGTATTTAAATCAGTATGGCCCCAATTAATATGAATAATAGTCTAACAGCATCAATAGGAAGGGCTTGTGTAAACATAATTTTTACTATCTTGTTATTACAGTAGGCTTAGTTCCATCACTATTTAATTATCATGTACTTTGACACTGCCATTAATCACATTATGAGGATAATTCTCGTATGTCTTATAATGGACTAGATATAGGGCTGAGTCAATATTAATAGAGAGATTTAACCACTATTATTATGGTATTCAGGGTTTAAGTAGGTTTCATTCCTCTGTTAATCAATTGAGGAGTATGAATTAGTGCATCGTTACCTTGGTTTTCAATACATGACTAAACTGACATTGTTTGTTTCCGTATCCAATTAGTGAGAGAGAATGGTGGGACTGGTGTGATGTAGCTAGCATCACATGATCCATTGCTGGTAAACATTACAATGCAAGGTGAATTAGTAGGGGGTGTGTTTTCACATATAGAAGACCACTTAGAGCCTTCTATCAGTTTGCCAAGATTAAGCTAATAGGACTTATAAATAGGATGGTTATTATTAAGCCTGATCCTATATCATACTATAGTTCAGACTAAGGTTACTTAACCTCATTTATAGGCTAAGCATAGTAGAAACCCTATATCTGATTATGTTTTATAGTCCCTACCCTAAATAAAGAGTCTAATGCTGTTAGAATAATATTGTGTATGTATTCAGCTTAATTACACATTGATTACTAGGCTGATAAGCCTAATTACTCAATATTTATTGATAAAATAATACAGGCAAAATTATTACATATGAAAATAATAAATTGATAACAATAAACAAATATTCTTTGGATTTTAACATATTTTATTGATTAGTGCAAAAGAAAGGCTAGTTAGAAGTTACATAACAGAGCTTTAGAATATGTACAGACAGAATATATAAAATATTTCAAAATATTTGCTGGTGAATATTTGAAAATATTTGCTGATGCCCATATGGCTGGGCTTTTGTTTACTGCCATTTTAATGGTTGTACAAAACTTCTCAATCCATTTTCATTCTACTATTTCTAAATATTTTGTTATAAGTCCCATTTGAGAGCACATGTTAATAATAAGCCCAATGGGAAAAAAGGCTGTATTTATTTTATGTTTATATATTTTTAATACATATCAATAAAGATTTGAATTTTAAATTAGACATTTTCAATCACTGAGCAGCTCAGTCATGCATACTTTCTTTTTCTTCTGCTGTTCCTAGTGTATTATACCTTTGGTGTGCAAGTGCACCCCCTTCAACTACAATCTGATATAAATTATTATTATTTAATTATTTTACAAATGAAGGGTAAATGATTTACTCAGTGCGGTGGGTTTTGTTTTCAAGCTTTCAATCCATGTAAGTTAATTCAGACTCTATACTATTATGTTGTCATACACATGTCTTCTACCTGTTTATCTTTAAACTAGGTGCATTGCTACACAAATATGTAACTCTGTTTGCATCCTTTCCCTGCAGATTGCTAGCTAAATGTCTCCCTTTGTTACAATATATACATATTATATATACAAACACACTGTCTAAATACACACTCATATATACTATATGTGCACACACACAAACCTACTGTATACAAATATAACTCTATACAGTAAATTCTATAGTTTTCTTCAAGACAAATTGATATATTTTAAGATATTATAACAGATTTTACTTTTATTGGTATTAATTAGAGGAAACAGAGAAAATAGTATAGCATTTGTTTTCAAGATTTTACTCACATTTATTTTCATACAATGAAAGCATTAATCTCTATTGAAAATGTAACTGGTTAGTTCTCCCAAGTTTAATTACACCAATTATGTATTTGGAAGGCGCAGGGCCAGAAATACATTTATTTTTTGGGTTTTTTTGTGTAAGATTTATATTTCAAACCAGAAGTTACCCATAATGGCCCATAAGACCCTCCTCTTAGATGTCTTGTAATCCCAGCACTATTAAAACTAATGTTAATTTATTAGTAATGTACATGTCAGGTATTGTCTCATATAGTATTTTTATTGATTTGAATATTTTTTCCAAAATAAAGGGATAGAAAAAAGCAAAATGGTAGGAGGGTAAGGGAAGGACAGAATAAAAAGGGAAAAAGAGATACAAAGTGGGGTAGGAATACAACAATACAAAAATGTTAATTCACAATTTAAAGGATGGTACTAAAAAGTGTTGTAATGGAGAGATCACAATATTTGCTGACACAGAGAAACCTCTTGCTGTGTAGACTGGGGCGATTCTATAAGAGAAAATACTGGGGGATGGGGAGTGGTGTTAAAGTTGGCAAGGGGGGATCCCTCTCCATCAGTAACATACACATGCCAGTTAAACCATTTCATTAATGGAGATGATGCAGTAGTAGAGTACGGCATTCCCACCGTTTCCATCTCAAAGCTGTATTGAACTTTAGCTACTACTTTTCGCTGAGACGGCGGGAGTGGAGACTTCCAAGATTGGGCTGTAAGGGAAACTGTGGGGGGGGGTAGCAATGCAGAAGGACTACTGCAGGTGCCAGGGTAAGATTATGTGCTGTCACTTTATTAGCCAAAGCAAAGATATGAAATCAAAGTAGTTGGATAAATGGGCAACCCCAGAATATATGTATGAACTCACCAACTACATTGCACAGGCGCCAACAAAACTATGACTGGGTGAGCCCCATTTTAAAGTGTTTAACTGGAGTACGGTATAGCATATTAAATTTATTTTATCGACATTTATGTGATTCACACATTTGTATATGAGGTAGTGTTGAAGTCGTATAATTGGATGAGCAAAAGTATATTGGTTAATATTGTTTTACCATGCGATTGCGATCAGCATACCACGTAACACATGGCATGGCACGATCACGCGGTAAAATGCGCACGCACACACTTGCACTCTAACATTTAGTTATTTATATATTTCATATTTATATTGGTTCCATTCCACAGTGATTTATGAGCAGATAGTATTTAGTTTATTATTAGTTTATATATTATGATTATATGTACACTTTAGTGTTATTTGATGTTCAGGTTGCAGGAACTGTGTCATGTTTAGTATCATTTTATACCCCTATTCATCAGCAGCTGTCTGGTTCATTTGCCGAAGAGATCGCTAATTTCATACTCTAGTTATTGATATTAGGGAATAAATGTTTAAAGTGATACCAACTGTAATATGCTAATAGACTAGTTGAAACTGGATTCTTGGCGGGAAAGTCGGAGCACAACCCCTGGAGAGATGACCCCCTACCTTTGGATACTTTGGTTTGAACTGGTCTATGACCTGCAGTACACTGGACCTTCCTGAAACCTGGACCAATAGAAGCAAGCCACATCATCTGCATTGTTTTCTCTGTAACATTGAGCGTTTATAATACAACTCTAGCTGGTACTAAGTCAGTCATTATCTGACCATAGTATTCTGGAGTGAAGTACTGTAGCTGGTACCAGTGGAGCGCAGTGTACGCATGGGGGCACGGTATGTATGTATCTTTTGGTATCGGATGTACTGTATTATAATTATGTATTGAACTGCTAAATTTTGCATTTGCTAAAATAAATAACTTTGTGCTTTGGAAACACAAGACATCGCTTAGACAATGCTTATTTGAAAACTATAAAATTACTTTAATAGTAGGAATTCTAAAAGATAGCCCCCCCACTAATCGCTAGATAGGTCTAAGTGTAGGTCAGCTTCCCATTGCAATAGTTTCTTAGTTTTATGGAGAGTAAAAGGCATGCAATATCCAAAGGATATACCAGCTTTATTATCCCCTTTCATCAGTTTCGTGTGCATCAGGACCTGAGGTGGCCGGAGAGTGAGACCCTCTCTAGGGATGGAGGTAAAGAAATGTCTTATCTGAAGATATTTATAAAATCCCCTGGCATGGAGAATAAACCTCTTTTGGATCTGCAGGAAGGAAACTAGGCCTTGTTCATTAAAGAAATCAGCATGTGTGGCCATACCTTGCAATTTCCAAAGGGTATAATTGAGGTCCGGTATCAGCTTAGTGAGGACTACTAATAAAACATTTCTAGTGGGGACAGTAAAATCAGGGTTGGCTGTTTGTACTTTGTTCCAAGCTGCAAAAGAATCTCTCAACGTCCGAGTCATCAAAGAACTAGATTGCCTCCAGGATTTGGGAGCTTAAAGTAAATCTACTATTGGGAAATGTGAATTAATTGTTCTTTCTAAGTCTACCCAAGGTTTTTCGTATGGGGGCAGGGGCCAGTCTCTAAACTGGGCTATGCGGGGAGGTTTGATTTTCCATAAGTAAGTATTCATAATAGAACACAATTTGATAAGAGTAGTTTTAGGTATGGCAACAGGTAGGGTACAGAACAGGTACATCGATTTTTGTAACTGCATCATTTTGAAGGCTGCAAGCCTTCCCAACCACAAGGCCTCGTAGCAGATTTTGTAAAAGTTACAAGTTTTAGGACTAGAGCCATAAAGTTTAAGTCTAGGGTAGTGTCTAAATTTGGAGAGATCTGGACACCTAGTTGTTAAGCAATAGTTTTCCATGAATATCTAAAAGGTGCACTAACATGGGGAGAAATAGCATTCAACATTCAACCCTGAAATCCAAACCGGAGGAGAACCCACACTATGTACCCCCAATGAAGTCTATGGAGTGCTTTTTAGGACAATAAGCTCTGTCTGAGTGTCTTAAAGTCGTTAAATGATGCTAATAACCCATCTCATATTGTCTAAGGCCTAGTGTCCTTTAACAAATCCCACCTCCGGGTGTATCAGGGATGGGATGACAAGACTAAGACTATTCACAATTAGTTTGGTGTAAATCTTAATGTCTGAGTTGAGTAAGGAAGTAATGCAATGGGTCTATAATTTGAACAGAGTGCAGGGTCCTTCCCCGTTTTGGATATGGTAACCAATTGGGATTCCAACATCTCAGTGGGGAATGTCCCCTGTTTCAAATCTGCATTAAAAAGTTCTTCTAGTATGGGGTTAAACTCAACTTGGAAGGTGATACAGAAGTCATTTACATAACCATCTAGGCCAGGAGCCTTATTCCTTGTGAGGTCCTTGATCCCCACCTGGATTTCAGCTGGTGACCATGGGGCATGGACTTAAGATGATATTTCAGGGTCTAATGCAGGGAGGTGGCGGTGTTGCAAAAAGCCATCTATGTCTGCTGCACTAGATTGATATGTAAAGCTATAGTCTTTCAAATTATACAGTTTGGAGTAGAACTCTGCAAACATATTAGCAATGTCTCTTGCATTGGAGACTTTCCTACCCTTTTCGTCTATCAAGTGTTTAATTCTGTTCTTGGCTAGGAGTCTCCCTGCCCTATTGCTGGTGACATAAAACTTTTGTTAAAGCCTAGTCAAGGCCTGTTGAGTTCGGGTTATAAGCAATTTTTGGAGTTGGCCCCTCACCTCACTTGGGTAAGTTCAGTCTTTAGTGTAATAGAAGGGTGGGTTTTATTTTGTGCTTCCAAAGTCTGGAGTTTAGTTTAATTTCTAGCTCAGTTTGGAAGTGGGCATTCGCCCTATTCAGCCTGAACCCTGTCTGAATTGTTAATCCTTGTAGTACTGCCTTAAGGGAGCAACAGAATGTGAAGATGGAGCTCTCCTCCGGGAAGTTAGTTTGACAGTACAATGGGAGAGCTTCCCGGAGAGCTAATTTAGCTTCTGAGAGAGACAATAAGTATTAAAGCATCTGGTAGGGTCTAGAGGGGATATGAACTCTCTGTATACGCCATGTCCAGAGTAACGGGGCATGGTCGGACTACTTCAATAGAACTTTAATCTGGGCAGATGCCTGTAAAGTCCATTTATCTGTAAGGATGAGATCTATGTGCCAATAGGAGTTGTGAACATTAAAGAAATAGTGCCTTGCACTCTGCATCCCATCAACAGCATTGACCCCATCATCTTTGCATCCTCCCTCAAACCCTTACTCATTCCAATTTTGTCCCTATCATGTCCCAACGCTACTGTCTTTCTTTTCAACTCCACGCTCTCTGTTGCCTGTGAAACTGCAGCTCCCACCAATCCCCTTCATCCCCAACTATCTATATCCCAAACCTGGCAATCCACTTTTACCTGCTCCTCCAAAAGTTCTTCTGATCCTCTGAACACCAATGGAAGAAATCCCGCTCCATTGCCGAATTCTTCCACTATAAAGCCATTATTTCCTCCTACTATTCTGCCCTCTCTGTGGCCAAACAAACTTATTTCACATCCCTCATCTCCTCCCTGTCCAATAAACCCTGATGCCTCTTTGCTACCATTAATTCTCTACTGTATCCTCCTCCCTCCTGTCCATTACTACTTTTGACTTTGCCACCTACTTCAAAGATGAAATTGATCCTACCCACAATGATATCTTTTCTTGCCAGACTTGCCTCCCCCACCTGTCCTCTCTATCACTCACTCTGCCACCCTTGGATACTACCCTCCTCTAACTGTGAGGGAGATCCTCTCTTCTCTCCTCCTCTTCTTCTACAACCTGCTCTCTCGATCTTCTCCCCTACAAGTTCCTCTGCTCCCTCTCTCCCACTGCCTGTTGTCACCTTGCTCACCTCTAACCAGACTCTCTCTCCACTGGTATCTTCCACATGGTCTTCAAGCATGCTTTCATCTCCACTATTCTCAAGAAACCTTCCCTTGACCCATCCTCCCTCTCCAACTATCGCCCCATATCTCTGCTTCCCTTTGCATCTAAAAATCTCAAACAATTTGTCTCCAATCCACTTTCTCTCTTCACACTCTCTTTTGACCTATCCAGTCTGACTTTTGTTCCCTTCACTCAACTGAACCTGCCCTCACTAAAGTAACAAATGACTTACTCTCAGCTAAGTTCTAAGGTTTCTATTTCCCTTGACATCTCTGCTGCTTTAGACAGAAATCATTCTCTTCTCCTCACCACCCTTCACTCCTTAGGTCTTCACAAAACAGCTCTCTCCTGGTCTTTTTTAGCTTCTCTGCCCCTTACCCCCCTTTCCCATTCTATTGGAGTCCCTCAAGGCTCTATCCCACTTTTCTCTCTCTACACTACCTCACTCGGTAAACTCATTTAATAATTTGACCTCTAATGCCACGTCTATGATGATGACATGCAAATCTATCGTTCCTCTCCTGATCTCTCTCCCACTTTTCTAACCCAGGTATCTATCTGTCTCTTCACTGTAACTACCTGGATATCACAGCACTTCCTGAAACTCAACATTTACAAATCTGAGCTCATTGTCTTTCATCTTGCCAATTTTCCTATCCCTTCAAATATCTCCCTCATTGACAAGAATACTCTCTCTCTTGTCACCCATCCCCATTGCCTTGGAGTCACCCTTGACTCAGCCTTCAGCTTTACACCCCATATCCAGTCCATCACCAACTCCTGCCACTTCCTCCTCCATATCACCACATAAATATATCCCTTCCTCTCTCTGCAATTAACCAAAATCATGGTCCATTCACTCATTATTTATCGTCTCGACTATTGCAACCTCCTTCTCACTGGCCTTCCGCACTCTCACATTTCTGACCTTCAATCAATGCAGAATGCTGTAGCTAGACTCATCTTTCTCTCCTGCTACACCTTTTCCGCTACTCCTCTATGTAAATCCCTTCATTGGTTCCCTATTCTTATCAAAATTCAGTTCAAGCAACTTACCCTCACTTACAAAGCCCTTACCAACACTTCTCCCCCTTACATCTCTGGCTTGGTCTCAAATGTACAAACCTACCTGGCAACTTCGTTCTACCTTTGACCTTTGCCACAATTTACCACTAATTACCTCCTCTCATGCTTGCCTCCAAGACTTTTGGCGTGCTGCCCCCATTCTTTAGAACTTCCTGCCTCATCTCATGTGACTCTCCCCCAACCTTCAGTCCTTTAAACGCTTACTCAAAACTCATCCATTCTATCCATCACCTACTTTCTTTGCCTGCCATCCCCTTTTTCTTCCAGTTGGTCCTATTGTCTGTCACCAGCTCTCCCTCTAGATTGTAAGCTCTCTCATGGGCAGGGTCCTCTCTAACTATCGTTCCATGTCTGTCCACTGTCTGACTCCCTTGTACGTACTGTCATGTATTTTGATGCACTTCATGTGAGTCCCCATAGCATTACTCACACTCATTTGTGCTAATTATGTGTATTACCTCTTCTATTTGTTACTTGCCTCTGTGTCCGTCGTTATGGAATCTGTGATGCCTACATAATAATAGTAATAATAATAATAATAATAATAATAATAATAATAATAATAATAGCAATAATACCTTAAACATTTCAAAGAAAAACTATTGATAATAGTCCCTTGTGTGTCTGGAGATGGAGGTCTGCAGCTTCCCATGTCCTACACTACCTGGGGAAAACAAACTGACAATAAAACAAACATTCTAGGATGGAATTAACTAATGGGACTGGAGAACTGTCAGTAAGCCATAATACAAACTGTAAGAAAATGAACGAGCAGCGTAAACCAGTCCTACACAGATATACATGTAGGAGTCTATAGAGACTGTCCTCAGTGAACTTCAGGGCTGAAAGTTCAAATGTAAGAGGCACACAAGGAACTAGTAGACATGATGGTACAATAGTTCATCTGCGTATTAGTTCGACCAGTTGTGTCCGAGTCATGTGCAAGACGGAACAGATACCTCTGAAATTAGTATATCCTATGATTTCAAGAAAGCCACTTTGTTTTTTTCACTGAAGTGATAATGTGTGTATTGTTGTTTCTCCAAATAGCAAAAACTGATTATAAATCCTGGTGCGTCATGAAAAACAAAAAAAGAATGTGAATGGTATAAATGGGATAGATCTAAATGGTAATAAAACACATATAGATGGTGAAAGACTATGTGGATGAAATAAAGAGTTTATATGTTAAAAGTTGAATTGGTTCACAATACCTCTCATGACAGATGTGTGATAGCACTTGTAACACTGTAGTGAATGTATACAGTATACCGTTTAAAAGGACATAATACAGCATAAATTGTGCATTTAAAAGCATGTAAATAGTACTAAATCACTGCACAATGGTTTAAATAGAAGATTAGAATTATAAAATCACAGTAGACCTTTTCTGAAAGGCTTATAGTCCAAATGGCAGGTCTATATAGAAATGTTATACTATCAAGATGAAGTAAATTGGTTCTACAAAGTTTACAGCGTTACAATGCACAATAGTATCTCTAAATGACCAGGATTAGCTTTTTAAATCTCAGTGTTCAATAATAGATAAAACATCTAGTCTGGTCATCAAAGCAAGACTACATCCATAGTACGAGGATGGGTGTAGTAAAGCAAACCTATATAAACAGTAGCAGGACGGGTATAGGAGAAACTTACCCATATACCACAGGGTTGATTACCCAGAGAGTCTGGTCTCCTTCTTGTCCCTCTGTCAATGTTTGCAGAAGATCTAGGACTGTTTGGTTAATCACTTTAAATCCTGGAGTGTTTGAGAGCCGCGGCCAAACTTCTTTGCGCATGCGGAAATTGTAAATGAAACAGTTGTGCATCAGTACTTGCAGTTCAATGTAGCACAGAGATCAAAAGGAGATTATGTGGAAGTCAAATAAGTCCAAATCCAACGTGTTTCACACGATTCATCGGGCTTCCTCAGGGAGAATGTGGCTGGACACTAGAAATCGCTTCTATATACGGAATCCATTAGGTGAAAATGGGTGTGTCTAAAGTAGAATGTCTCTTTTGATTGATGGACAGATTTATTAGAGCAAATTAATGAAAAGGACGGATCAGAATGTTTGGAGCTTAATTAGTGATCATTTCTTCCTTGACATGGTGCCTGTGGTTGTTATATAAACAATAATGACGTCACTGCCGACTGCGACGCTCTTCTCCTTGCTATTATAGTGGAAATGTAAGTATGCTCCCATAGAGAATGTACAATGCTAAGCAAAGTACATTTTCTATGGGAGCATACTTACATTTCCACCATAACAGCAAGGAGATGAGAGTCGCAGTCGGCAGTGACGTCATGCAGAGTGGCCGGATTCTTCATTGGTCGCGATCCCTGGCAGTCGGTGGTGACAGTATTCGTCCTAGAGCCAGGTCGTGAAGTAGCCGTTCGTCGGGGCAAGTATTGTCTGAATAATGGCAGCCATTATTCCGTACCCCACCCCTCTCATGTTGTGATAAAAATTGATTATATAGAGAAAAAGAATGTAGTATAGATATAGGGATCCACTAAGAAAGTGGATTTAAAGTAGAGATGGGCGGGTCCGGTTCTCCGAGAACCGAACCCACCCGAACTTTGGGTATCCGAGTACCGAGCTGAGCAGCTCGGTACTCTCCCGCCCATTCCGAATCCAAATCGAGGCCGAACGTCATTGTGACGTCGTCGGATCTCGGGACTCGGTTCTCGCGATACTTCAACTTTATAAATACACGCCTCCACAGCAATCCATCGCCATTTGACAGAGGGAGAGAGCAGGGTGTAGTCATAGGCTAATTAGAGCAGGGACAGAGAATACCATATTGTTCTTGCAATTGCTCTAACCAAAATCGCTAGTGCAGAGAGGAGGATAGAGGTTTATTATTTTTTCTTCATATTTGGCACTCCCCAGCGCTTTTGGGGTGTCCCCCATAATTGTGCATTAATATTTCTGGCTGTCAAAAGTCATATCTGTCAGCAGTATCTACTAAATAATTTGTAGCACACCTCAGTGTTTTTGGGGTGTCCTCCCTAATTGTGCATTAATATTTCTGGCTGTCAAAAGTCATATCTGTCAGCAGTATCTACTCAATAATTTTTAGCACTCCTCAGTGTTTTTGGGGTGTCCTCCCTAATTGTGCATTAATATTTCTGGCTGTCAAAAGTCATATCTGTCAGCAGTATCTACTAAATAATTTGTAGCACACCTCAGTGTTTTTGGGGTGTCCTCCCTAATTGTGCATTAATATTTCTGGCTGTCAAAAGTCATAACTGTCAGCAGTATCTACTAAATAATTTTTAGCACTCCTTAGTGCTTTTGGGGTGTCCTCCTTAATTGTGCATTAATATTTCTGGCTGTCAAAAGTCATATCTGTCAGCAGTATCTACTAAATAATTTTTAGCACTCCTCAGTGCTTTTGGGGTGTCCTCCCTAATTGTGCATTAATATTTCTGGCTGTCAAAAGTCATAACTGTCAGCAGTATCTACTAAATAATTTTTAGCACTCCTTAGTGCTTTTGGGGTGTCCTCCCTAATTGTGCATTAATATTTCTGGCTGTCAAAAGTCATATCTGTCAGCAGTATCTACTAAATAATTTTTAGCACTCCCCAGTGGTTTGCGCTCAGAATGGATTCAAAGCAGTCCACATATGATCTGAATGAGCAACCAGGTTCTGTCACCAGTCCTGATGTTAGTGTTCCCAGTACGTCATCTGGCCAAGGCGATGTCAAACAACAGAGTGTTTTCAAATTAGTGCAAAAAACAAAAACCAAAAAAAAATTTACTGTATTGAAGCGAAAAAGAAATGTAACTGAGCAAAAGTTAAGTGACGATAAAAAAAAAATTGCAAGCATGCCATTCTACACACACAGTGGCAAAGAGAGAATGAGGCCTTCACCTTTGGCTATTAGTGGCAGATCCCAAAAAGTTACCCAGCCTACAATTGGTGCACAACAACTGTTACGCGTCAAAGCCAAGCTGCAAGATAACAGTGAGGCATTACAGGAGAATATTTGCTCTGATTCACAAATGACAACAATCCCTGTGGAGAGTCCATCCAACAGTGGGATGTCTAATCGTGAGCATTCTGCTGATGTGTGCTTTAATAGCCCGAGTGTAGCCGGTGATACCCAAATTGAGGATGCCACTTTGGAATTAGAAGAGGATGAGGGGGAGATTTGTGTAGGCGACGAGGGCGCTAATGATGATGTTGATGATTATGATGCAGACAGATACCAAATTGCCTTTCTCAATTTCTATTTATATTCTAGATTATATAACGACTGAATAGTTTTCTATTTTACTCCTAGTGGAGAGAGGATCTGATGCAGACAGATACCAAACTGCCTTTGTCCATTTCAATTTATATTGTACAGTATATAACGGCTGAATTTATTAGTATTTTATACAAGTGGAGGGGGGCCTAGAGAGACAGAAACCAAACTGGCTTTCTCCATGTCAATTAATATTGTACAGTCTATAACGGCTGGATTTTTTTGTATTTTATACAAGTGGAGGGGGGCCTAGAGAGACAGAAACCAAACTGTCTTTCTCCATGTCAATTAATATTGTACAGTCTATAATGGCTGAATTTTTTAGTATTTTATACAAGTGGAGGGGGGCCTAGAGAGACAGAAACCAAACTGGCTTTCTCCATGTCAATTAATATTGTACAGTCTATAATGGCTGAATTTTTTGGTATTTTATACAAGTGGAGGGGGGCCTAGAGAGACAGAAACCAAACTGGCTTTCTCCATGTCAATTAATATTGTACAGTCTATAACGGCTGGATTTTTTGGTATTTTATACAAGTGGAGGGGGGCCTAGAGAGACAGAAACCAAACTGGCTTTCTCCATGTCAATTAATATTGTACAGTCTATAATGGCTGAATTTTTTGGTATTTTATACAAGTGGAGGGGGGCCTTGAGAGACAGAAACCAAACTGGCTTTTTCCATTTCTTTACATATTTAACTATAAGTGTAGGGTGTAATATACATTCAAAGACGATGGCTGCATTGCCAATATGCATAGATGGAGAGGAAGACAATCTGTTTTGTGTGTAGAATAGGCCTACCAATGAAGAATTAAACTGTTTTTTTGGATGATTTATTACCTCAACAATTAGATTACTTGTCTCTAAAACAGTTGGAGCACTAAATTGGGTTAATTTAGGCCCAAAAACATGGATTTTCCAAAAAAATAGCAAAACAAAACCAAACAAAACCAAAACCAAAACCAAAACACGCAATGGCAGTTTTGCAAAACCAAAACCAAAACCAAAACACGACGGTAATCCAGATCCAAAACCGAATCCAAAACCAAAACACGGGGGTCAGTGACCATCTCTAATTTAAAGTATTAGTGCTGAATCATACTGTTCAATGCAGACTTGAGGCAATGTATAATGTAGTTTTGTACAGTTAGTGTTATGGTGAAACAAATACTGCAAAAATAGGTAAAATATGTACCTGGTTCCGGTGGGATTTACCCGTAGGTATGTGGTGTTTTGATGAAGATTTAGTCTAGATATAGTAAGGTAGGGGTTTGAATATATGGTAGTATGAAAAATGGCAGTACTGAGACGAATAGTCTTCTGTCAGGAGTGAATAAATGTTCCTAAATCAAAATCTATATTGAGCCTGTTCGGGCTTAGAGTGCTTAGATTATAAATCAATCTACATTCCTCTTTAGAAATAAGGGGTACATAGTCTCCTCCTCTCCATAATTTTTGTATTTTTTTAATGCCAATTAATTTAAGAACTGTATTCAACCCCAAGTTTCTCCTATACCCGTCCTGCTACTGTTTATGCAGTTTTGCTTTCCTACACCGGTCCTAGTACTGAGGATGCAGTCTTGCTTTGGTCACCAGACTAGACTTTTTTTTCTATTACTGAAGACTGAGATTTAAACAGCTGATCCTGGTCATTTAGAAATACTATTGTGCATTGTAACTCTGTAAACTTTGTAGAACCAATCTACCTCATCTTGATAGTATGACATTTCTATATAGACCTGCCATTTGGACTATAAGCCTTTCATTAAAAGTCTACTGTGATTTTATAATCCTGATCTTCTATTTAAACCATTGTGTAGTGATTTAGCACTCATTACATGCTTTTAATTGCACCATTTATGCTGGATTATGTCCTTTTAAATGGTATACTGCATACATTCACTGCAGAGTTACAAGTGCTATCACACATCTCTCATGAGAGGTATTGTGTACCAATTCAACGTTTAACATATAAACTCTTTATTTCATCCACATTATCTATTGCCATCTATTTGTGTTCCATTGCCATTTAGATGTATCCCATTTAAAACATTCACATGTTTTTTGTTTTTTGTGAATCGCCAGAATTTATTATCAGTTTTTGCCATTTGATTAGCGGGAGGGATACCTCATTCCATCCTGAGCAGCCTCATCACTCTTTTCATACAATACTTTCCTAACAGTGCAGTACGGTGTTACGCTCTATTTTGTTTCTCCAGATAATTAACTGAACCAGAAACCCCCATTTGTAGTTAATCTCTTGTTCTCGCAATGCTTTAATTATTGCCTGAAAGTATCTAAGCTTAGCGATTGTCGCTGTGGAAAAGTCTTGGAAGATTTGGAGGTTCTGAAGATGATCAGCGTTCATTTTCAGCCTAGCTGCAATAAGAGCTCCTTGACTTGAAATAATTGGATTCACATGAGAGTGTCTCCGGGGAGGTCGTCAGGCCCTACCGTAGAACAAGGCAGTCTATGAATACAATCAATAAGTCTTGGTCACACGTCTCCTCCAGCAATAGCTTACAGAAAAGATCTGTTAAAAAAGAAAGCAGGTCAGTTGTCAGGACTTACTCTAGAATGCCCCGGATCTTAATGTTGTTCCTCTGAGACCTGTCTTCCATGTCAGCTTTCTTATCCTGTAGTGTATGGACTTCTGTTTCTAACTCTTTATGTTCAGTGATAAGGTCGCAACCAGTTCTTACATTTTATCTTAAATGTGGCTCGTGTCATCTCCCAGGTCCATGACTTCTTGCTGAATTTCCTTAATCGAAGATCCCATGTCCATCATCAACCCAGTGTTAAGATTAGAGAGTATGGTTTGCATAGTCTTAACAGTAAGGGGACAATCTGGATGTGTAATGTCGCTGGAGTCCTTCCTCCTTCCAAGGTGCAGATGTCAGAGGCACAGGGAGATGGCATGTCTCTGGGTAGGACTATCCACATTGAGGCAGCGGCTTGGGACTTGAAAAAGTTAACAGAAGGTGTTGATGTATTAGATTTAGATTTTTTTTAGGAGCCATGCGAAGCCTATTGCAATAAGTGAGTCGGTCAGAGACACCAGCACTGAAAGGGAGCCAGAAATGCTTAGTGATGTGCAGAGAAGGCGAAACCAAATTTGTCCATCAGATATTACAGATAGTTGAGCGTATAGGGCAACATGGGCATAGGGTCCACAAGCGGTCACATGGCAGGCTTGTCTAGCCATGTGTCTCACAGGTAGGAGATGCTTAAACACACCCAAAACCACCTAGGGTAGAGGAGTTATACATGTGGGCTTAAAGAAGCAGGTAAGCAACAGACTGGGGCAGAAACTTTGGTACACTATTGGCTGATTACCTAGCTCTCACAATGGCAAAGATAGTTAGAAACCAGAGTGTTTATGAGTTTATGAAGAGCTGTAAAGAGCTGTAAAACTTATTGAATACCGGAGCTGCATGGCTCCCAGTGCTTCCGGGTAGGATGGTAATCAGGAGGAAAAAGGAGTGATAGAGGAATATAAACAGAGGCTTCTTCTTACCTCTAATATAGCCACCCACAGATTATGGGGCCTCTGCTGTCTGGGTACCCAGGGGGTGCCGCTCACTGGTCTAGTGCTGGAGTGAGACAGGAGAGGTCCTCAAAGCATGTGTTGCAGGGTGGGTTCAAGTCTGCAGCGATATGCAGGACCAAAATAGCGGTCACTTCCCCAATGCTGCCTAGGGGAGAGATGTAGTGACCGATATAATAGCTGCAGCAGCTGACAACCTACACAGATCAAACAAGTCACCCTCTAGGTCTTTTAGGGGCACTGCGATCCCATCCACTTCCTCAGATACTCCCTCAGCAGGAACAAGAGCTTCCACTCGTGCCTCCCCACTATAAACCCAGCTCGACGTGGACCGGAAGTGATGGTCTGTAGACTAGAAGTGGCCGGCCCACTTACTGTTTCAGAGCATTGGCAAATGAGCCCTTCAGGTGGAGAGATGTCCGGGTCAGAGCGGCAGGTGAGGGGACTGCACAGGAAGCAGGGAGGGAATGGGATGTTGCAGGCGGCTCACTCTTCAGCCAGGCAGTAATGAGATCCACAGCTAGGACCTCAGAGGTAGTATGAAATAGTAGAGCCAGCAGCTCTAGCAATGCCTGGAGCCTTTAGGCAGCAGCCAAGTTGGAAGTGGGTGAATAGCGAGCCCCAAAAGATGTTATATAGGAGTCCTGAGATGCAGAGCTCCAGATGAAAGGCGTCTGCTCAAGATGATGGTTAGGCAACGTTTGATAGCTTGATTTCTATATAGACATAGTAGTGCTGCCTCGCAGAGGATAGTCAGGTCTTGTTCAATTTGAACACTGACTCCAGTTATAGGGAAATCAGAAATAGGCCTGAACTACATTTATTGTGAGTTATCTATAGACCACTATGACAAGTGATATAACTATTATATAGCCACAGAAGTTTTTACAATTCCTGGACAGGCTTGATGTGCAGCTCCTGCACATTTTATTTTTTCCCCAAAATAATTTTGAACTTTAATTTTTCCTTTATTCTTCTAAAGTACTGGTCGTTTACCTTCATTTATGTTTTAGATGGTTAATGACAATGCTAATCTGTTTGCTATGAAATCCACCTATAACTAATCAAAAAAGTTGTATTCAAAATAGAGCTCAATGCTCAATTACCACAAGATTTGAGGCAATGTAAAAATATGTACATTTTGCAGCACTTAACCGTGTTTGGTGGCACAGTGGTTACCATTGCTAACTTACAGCATTGGGCCCATAGGTTTGATTATAACCAGAACCTTATCTGTTTGGGGTTTGTATATTCTCCCCATATTTGTGTGCGTTTCCTCCAGGTGACCCCCATTCCCTCCCCCATTCCAAAATCCTATTAATAGGCTACTTTGCTTCTGACAAAAGGAACCTCATTTGTGTCTGTGTGTATGTGTTTGTGTGGTAGGGGATTTAGAATGCAAGTTAAAATGGAAAAGAGACTCAAATGAATGATTCAATATTCTCTGAAAAACACTTCATAATATATTTGTATTATACAAATATACTATATTGATAATGCTCTGCAAACACCTCCAAACATGCAGAACTGATCTCTTGAAGATTATTAGATGGTCTTTTCCAGCAAAAAAACCCAAAACATTATTTTGACATACTTTAGAAGTACAATACCGTGGCTATACCACATTCTGCATGAAACACCACAGTTCACCCATACCAACTCCTTTTATCACAAGAAACAAAAATTGTGGTATTAATCTATAAATGAATTCAGAAAAACAGGCATATTAGTTTCGTAATGCCACAAATCAAGAAGTGAATTATATACTATATCTCTACATTTTCCATTAATAAATGGCCCGCATATTCTGGAACAGTGGTATAGAGATTGCTGCTGATCACCAGTGTAACACACATCTAGTAAAGGGATGTGTCTTTAATTCTTAATTTTTTTGTGTTCCTTATACATTCAAACGTAATAAAAATGTGTTGATCTTTTTGGATAGCCATGCATCCTTGTTGTTTTTATTTAACAATTGCTCTTGTTTTATACTGCAAAAGCAAACATTTTGTTAATCACTTAAATATATTTTCCCCTATAACATTCAGAAAGTTTCTGTAACAAATTATTTGTATACTAACACAGTTTGAAGACCAAGGAACTTTTTTGTTTCCAATTTTTTCCCTTTCTCCACACCACTACACACAATAGATTTCAAACTTATATTTAATTGCATTATTTCTTCTAAAGTTTTTATGATGACTACTAAAACCAACTTCCATAAAGGGACATACCAAAATGGCAAAAAGGTAATGTAGTAATACAGATGCTATTATATATGCTAGCGATTATGTTTTAACAAGCCTTTAAATTTAAGACATTTGTCATTTTCTATGAACAAGCATTTACATGTGCATTTAATATTTACATGCCTCTATTATCAAATAAATCAAAGTGGTCTATTCTTAAATCTTGTGTAATAAATGTTTTTCTGAAAACATAAAAATAATATAAAATGTAAGAGAGCTTATCAACTCCTCTATATAACAAAGGAATTCATTATAATCAATTCATATAATTACCAAAAACAACAAAAAAATAGAATAGTAATGTTGCAGATTTAAAAAAAATGTACCCATGAGACCCATAATTGAAGAAAAAGGTTCCACTATAAATTATCTAGTAAACCACAATTAGGTTATACCAGTAAAGCAAAACTAGTCACAAAAGTAATTGCATAAAGAACCATTTGCTTACTAAAACAGTGATAGTCCGCTAAAATTTTTAGAGTGTGTCAGCATATTATCACCTAAGCAGATTGATGACACACAAGGGATGGTCTCAAAGGACTAGAGAAGAATCATCAATTGAGAGAGAGAGAGAGTGAGAGAGAGAGAGAGACACACACACTCTGGTATTGGAGGCCTTGACCGTATTGAAAGAAGCATGAAATCAGAGGACTACCAAGGCATTTTGGAGTGAAATGTGCAATCAAGTGTAAGAGATCTACATTTGGATCAAAGAACATGCGTCTTCCAGCACAATAAAGACCCAAATACATACATCCAAAAGCGCAAAAGATTGGTTGAAAATGGAAAAATTTACTATTTTAAACTGAGTCCTGGGGGTATACGTATTATGCATCGGATTAGTCAAGTCGCCAATTTTCGGCAAAAGTTTACTAATATTGCAGTTTTAAATATGGCTGTCACAATCTCCGAAAATGATAGATTTGACAAACCTAATGTGTAATACACTTACCCAGTGCCGTAACTATACATTTTGGTACCCTGGGCGAGACAGGGCACCGGCGCCCCCATCTAAGGAGGGGGTGGGGGGAGTAGGAGGAGAGAAAGAGAGAGAGATTTTAACTTACCGGAGTTTGATGCGATGCCGAACTTCCTATCAGTGGAACGCACATGCGTTCCACGGCGGAACTTAACGGCTGAAGCATCAAACTCCGGTAAGTTAAAATCTCTCTCTCTCTTCAGCCCTTAAGCGGAACGTAAGGGCTGAAGGCAGGTAGTGGGCAGCTGCTGCGCCCCCTTGGCTTTGCGCCCTGATCTCAGTCCAATTGAAAATCTTTGGAGAGAGCTGAAATCTGCCATTGGGAAAAGGAATCCAGCAAACATTCATGAGCTTCAATAAATTGCAATTTAAGGGTGGGAGAAACTTCCAGCAATCAGGTGTATGAAGCTGACAGATAGATTTGAAGGCAGCCATTGTTGCCAAAGGATTTTATACTTTGCCTTTGACATTGCTACACATAAGTTAAAAAAGAATATGTTTTTGGTTCATAACTGTGGACATCCTATCAATATACTCTGATTATCATAATATATATATATATATATATATATATATATATATATATATATATATATGTATATATATATATATATATATATATATATATATATATATATATATATATATCTCATCAATATATACAAAGGTAGGAGGAATAGTGGGGCCAAATAGAGCAGTGTTAGCTGGTTTAAATCACCCAGACAGTCAATAAGTGCTGTAGTACAACGGAAATTCAGACTTAAATATATGTCTAGCTGCTAAGATCAATATGGTCCAGTTTGCAATAGATTTCAACCATATACCGAAACCGAGACAGAGAAAAGCAAAAGAAAGAATGTCAGAGGCACCCGTGAAATATAATAAAAAGTAATAGGTGGCAGCGTACCAAACAGGTATAAATAAACAGCTTATCTGTATCTGGAATGCCTGAACGTGGCCTCCAATCAGCCTAGTAGGTCAGGAACAGATGTATAGATAGCTTGTGTGGATATAACTGGATCACCGGTCACAGCACAGTCACAGCTCACAAACTCCACTCAGCCGATGTATTATAAGAGGAAAGAGCCATATAGTGTAGTATTTATATACAAATAATTTATTCAGCATATAAAAAATGCACACTCACAATGTATATAAAGTTTAAAAGCTTATCTGTAATCCTGGGATAAAGAGAATACTGCTTAACAGTGTAGATCTCTGGATATTTCATGAGGTAAACACCAATGGGCTCCACACAGAAGTTCTCAAAGGGATCACTCTCAAAGATCAGGAAGACAGTATAGCCTCAAATGTACCAGGAGTGGGTGATAGTGAACAGCCTCACCGCGTTTCATTCAGTTTGAACTTCATCTATCATGCTTCCATTCTAAAAATGTCTCTCATACAAAACTTTACCTATCGCCTGTCCCCCTGCACAATCCTCTCCCCTCTCCCCTTGCGCCATCTTTTTCCCCAGTCCCTCTCACCTGTACCCCTTCACCATCTTCTCCCCTGTCCCTCTCACCTGTCCTCCTGCACCATTTTACCCCTGTATGGCTATACCAACTTCTCCCCTGTCCCTCTCACCTTTCCCCTTGCACCATCTTCTCCCCTTTGCCGCTCACCTGTCCGTCTGCACCATCTTCTTCCCAGTCTCTCTCACCTGTCCCCCTTCACCATCTTCTCCCCTGACCCTCTGCACTGTCCCTCTCCCCCTGCACCATTGTCTCCTATGTCCCCCTTCACCATCTTCTCTCCTGTCCCTCTCCCCTGCACCATTGTCTCCCCTGTCCCCCTGCACCATAGAAACATAGAATTTGATGGCAGATAAGAACCGCTTGGTCCATTAACTCTGCCCATTATTTTATTAACCTATGGTAACCTCAAACCCTATTTGATCCTCTATTCTTTATAAGGATATTCTTATGTCTATCCAAAGCATGTTTAAACTGCTCTACTGTATTAACCTCTACCACCTCTGATAGGAGTCTATTCCACTTATCCACTACCTTTTCTGTGAAGTAGATTTTCATCAAATTTCCTCTGAACATACTTCCCTCCAGTTTCAATGCATGTCCATGTTTTCTAATACTTTTCTTCCTTTAAAGAATATTTACCTCCTGTACTTTGCTCAAACCCTTGATATAGTTGAAAGTTTCTATCTGTAAATGTATTTGTATCTACCTAATTTTTATGAGTATTCTTGAAACTTTACTGTGGTCACCTCCCTGTTCTTTCTGTAGTGAGCACACATAATTATTAAGATGATCTGCTATTACCTTGTCTCTCTCAACAAGATTCTCACTCTCTGACTTTAGTCTTATTATTCCTCCTTTTGTTTTTCTCCTTTCACTTATATACCTAAAAAAAGTTTTACCCCCTTTACCTACTGACTGGGCCATTTTCTCTTCAGCTGGTGCCTTTCCACCATCTTCTCCCTTGTCACTCTCACCTGTACCATTTTCTACCCTGTCCCTCTTCCGTGTCTCCCTGCACTATCTTCTCCCCTGTCCCTCTCCGCCAGCACTGTCTTCTCTAGAGATGAGCGGGCTCGGATTGCGCTAATCCGAGCCCACCTGAACAGTGCGGATCCGACGGGATCCGAGCACTGTTTGGGTATTTCCGGCGGGCAAAAAAAAATGAAACAGAGGCTATGACGTCTAAGTCTCGCGTCGGATCTTGCGAGACATGGATTGCATAAATTCCCCGCTTGCGACCGCCATCTTCAGTCGGGCTCAGATCAGGGAAGAGGGAGGTTGTAGTTTCTAGTGGTGCTCCTGTGTCCTGTCACTCTGTCCTGCTTAATCCAGTGGTTACTTTGTCCTGTGCTCTGTCCTGCTGATCAGTCCAGTGGTGTTTTGTCCAGTGCTCTGTCCTGCTGAGTCCAGTGGTGCTTTGTCCAGTGCTCTGTCCATCTGAGTCCAGTGGTGCTGTGTCCTGTGCTCTGTCCTGCTAAGTCCATTGTTATTAAAAAAATATTAAAAAAGTATATAAAAAAAAAATATAACAAAAATATACAAAAATAATAATAATAAAAAAAAAATTATAAAAAAAGTCTAAAAAAATTTCTACTGCAATATATAAATATGTTCACTGTTCCTACAGTCCAGAAATATTAGTACTGCAATATTAATCTACGTTTACTGTTCCTGCAGTCCAGAAATATTAGTACTGCAATATTTTACTACGTTCAATGTTCCTGCAGTCCAGAAATATTAGTACTGCAATATTAAACTACGTTTACTGTTCCTGCAGTCCAGAAATATTAGTACTGCAATATTTTACTACATTCAATGTTCCTGCAGTCCAGAAATATTAGTACTGCAATATATAAATACGTTTACTGTTCCTGCAGTCCAGAAATATCATTACTGAAATATTTTACTACGTTCACTGTTCCTGCAGTCCAGAAATATTAGTACTGCAATATATAAATACGTTCACTGTTCCTGCAGTCAAGAAATATTAGTACTGTAATATTACACTACATTTACTGTTCCTGCAGTCAAGAAATATTAGTACTGCAATATTAAACTACATTTACTGTTCCTGCAGTCAAGAAATATTAGTACTGCAATATATAAAAATACGTTCACTGTTCCTGCAGTCAAGAAATATTAGTACTGCAATATATAAAAATACATTCACTGTCCCTGCAGTCCAGAAATATTAGTACCAGAGATTAAACTATAATGGAGTACCAAAATTTGGAGGATAAAGTAGGGAAAGATCAAGAACCACTTCCTCCTAATGCTGAAGCTGCTGCCACTAGTCATGACATAGACGATGAAATGCCATCAACGTCGTCTGCCAAGGCCGATGCCCAATCTCCTAGTAGAGGGCATGTAAAATCCAAAAAGCCAAAGTTCACTAAAATTAGCAAAAAAAAATTTTAAATCATCTGAGGAGAAACTTAAATTTGCCAATATGCCATTTACGACACAGAGTGGCAAGGAACGGCTTAGGCCCTGGCCCGTGTTCATGACTAGTGGTTCAGCTTCACCCAAGGATCTAAGCCCTCCTCCTCCCCCCTCTCTAAAAAATTTAAGAGACTTAAGCTGTCATCATCAACACAGCAAACAACTCTGCCTTCCAAAGAGATTGCATCACAAATCACCAAGGAGAGTCCAAGGGTGTTGGTGGTTGCGAAGCCTGACCTTCCCATTACTGTACGGGAAGAGGTGGCTCCTTCCACCATTTGCAGCACGCCCTCTGCATATGCTGGAAGGATCACCCACAGTCCAGTTACAGATTTGGCTAATGAAGGTGTGAATGTTGTACACCGGGAGGAGGATATTGATGTAGCTGGCGCTGAGGAGGAACTTGACAAGGAGGATGCTGATGTGGTTATCTTAAATGAGGCACCAAGGGAGGAAACAGTTGTTGTCCATGGGATGAAAAATCCCATCGTCATGCCTGGGCAGAAGACCAAAAAATCCACCTCTTTGGTCTGGTGTTATTTCTATCCCAATCCGGACAACAGATGTATGGCCATATGTACCTTATGTAAAGCTCAAATAAGCAGGGGTAAGGATCTTGGCCACCTAGGGATATACTCCCTTATACGGCACCTGAAGAACCTTCATAATTCAGTGTTTAGTTCAGGACCTGTGGCTAGGACCGTCAGCAGTCCAGGGACACATAAATCCCTTGGTCCTGTTGTATCCACACCAGCAACACCCTCCTCGTCAATTTCCTCCACGATCTCTATTAGAGATAGTCCTGCAGTCCAGAAATATTAGTACCAGAGATTAAACAACGTTCATTGTTCCTGCAGTCCAGAAATATTAGTACCAGAGATTAAACTACGTTCACTGTTCCTGCAGTCCAGAAATTTTAGTACCAGAGATTAAACTACGTTCACTGTTCCTGTAGTCCAGAAATATTAGTACCAGAGATTAAACTACGTTCACTGCTCCTGCAGTCCAGAAATATTAGTACCAGAGATTAAACTACGTTCACTGTTCCTGCAGTCCAGAAATATTAGAACCAGAGATTAAACTACGTTCACTGTTCCTGATTGGTTTGTTAAAGTGCGAATGTCCTATTTCAACAACATCAGGGTGGGTGGGAGGGCCCAAGGACATTTCCATCTTGCACCTCTAGCAAACTCTTGCAAACTGCTATCCTGTCTGCCACTGCAGTGCCACTCCTAGATGGGCCACGTGTTTGTGCCGCCCACTTGTGTCGCTTAGCTTAGACATCCAGCTACCTCGGTGCAACCTTTTGGACTAAAAACAATATTGTGAGGTGTGAGGTGTTCAGAATAGACTGGAAATTAGTGGAAATGAATGTTATTGAGGTTAATAATAGTGTAGGAGTGAAAAAAAGAACCAAAATATGGATTTTAGCACTTTTTATGCTTTTTAAAAAAAAAATCAGAACCCAAAACCCAAAATCAGAACCAACGCCTTTAGTGGGGTGTTTTGGCAAAACCAATCAGAACCCAAAACCTCAAGCTAATCAGAACCCAAAACCCAAAACCCCAAAAGTGGCCGGTGCACACCCCTAGTCTTCTCCCCTATTCCACTTCCTCTCCCCTGTGCCCCTGCATCGTTTTCTTCCCTGTCCCCCTGCACCCTCTTCTCCCCTGTTCCTTTCCCCTTTACCATCTTCTCCCTTGTCTCTCTCCCCTTTAACATATTCTCCCGTCTCTCTCCCCTTTACCGTATTCTTCACTGTCCCCCTGCACCATTTTCTTCACTGTCTCTCACAACTATCCCCAGCACCATCTTCTCCTCTGTTACCTTGCACCATATTCTCCCCTGTCCCTGTCCCCCTGCACCATCTTCTTCACTGTCTCTCACACCTTTCCGGTGCATTATTTTCTCCCCTATTCCTCCCATGTCCCACTGCACCATCTTCTCCCCTGTCCCCTTGCACTGTGTCCTCTCCTGTCCACCCTCACCTATCCTCCTGAAACTTTCTTCTCTCTCACTCATTTAATTTTCATTTTAATTCTTTCCCACTTTTAAGAAATTCCCACTCACAATCTCTTCTCTGGTGTCCTCTCTGCTTACAGTGCACGTATAAAAATAAGATGCTAAATGCAACATTCACAAATTAAAACTACAAAACATGAATCATGGTTATGCAATAACCCCATTGGCAAAGTGAGAAATACTACGATGAACTTAAATTATGGAGCAAATTTTCTAGATCAAGCCTTTTACTTCCAGATACAACAGAAAAAAGCTAAAGTCAAATGAACTTTTGGTTACCGCTGATCAAGGAAAACCAATGTATTTTAAACATAAACAATGCCAATGACAACTATAAGAACGGTTTAATTTAACTGGTTTGGTCCTGTCCCCAAAAACAAAAGAAAAAAGTAATTTATTATGTGAAGCAAGTACTGACATACTGTGGACATTTTGGCAATTAACCCATGTTGCCCTTATTGTAGTTTCATTTACATACGTGCTATATGAAACTTGCAATTTTTAATGATGAACACGTGTCTGCTAAAAGATCATCAAAATACAGTTATGGAACTGAGTCTTTACAGGAAAAAAAATCGTACCGTAGTCCTCTGCCAAAAGGTAACACAGAGACCCATTGGTCAGTTTATTCAGCCTAATCAGAGCTTTAAAAAAGCACTATGTGTGGCTATCTTTATTGTACAAAATAATCCTTTACAGTTTACTGCAAATTGTTTCAAACTATGAGAAAAATATAAACCCCTGCAACTTGTACATACAACATTAGCTTATACTATTTATACTATTTGGTTAATTCAAGGGGAAACCAGTAACTTCTTGCTCTGCTTTAATGAAACAAAAAGTTGCCTTATTGATCATTGAAAGTGTTCTTTTGACATATGCAGTATTTTTTTTTCAGTTTTTCAAATCCTGAAACCTCAGACTTATGTGAAAAATAAAAAGATGCAATCCTGGAATGAGCAGGAAGAGAGACTAATAGGCATAGCTAAATACCAAAAAAACATAGAAATTAGTAGCAGCACTGATGTATAAAAATCACAAATTTATTAAAACACATAGATAAAATATGTAAATACATATAAACTGGATATAATAAATCAGTAGATCAAGCTGGATGGTATACCATCTAAATGCCTAACAGAGCTCTGTAGGTACATATATACTCATATGAACACAAATATATAGATCATATATGTAGCGATAATAACACATATCCCTATAAGTGAAATAGGTAAAATAAACCGATGATGTAAAGAGAACAGTTCCTCCTATGTATGACCAGAATGTATTACTGTGGGTAAACAGCATATGGTCGAGGAAGCTCTTGTGCTTCTAGCGTATAAAACGCGGCTGAAAGTCTCGTATGCCCACAATGAAGTACCTTGCCGGAACTAGAGTACCACTTGCTAATGGGCATAGCAGCTGGTCCATCATAGCTGTTCTCTTTTCCCGGTTCTCAGTGATCCACTGCTGCCATGGACTTGTGTTCCATTGCAACAGGCTCAGACCATTCAAACACAAAAACAGGATGACAGGTGCCCAACCTACAAATCAAGTCTCTAGCAACAGCACTGCAACCAAAGTCAAAGAAGCTATGCCAAGCTAAGTGCCCTCCAAATAATCATTTAATTAATAAACTGGTGCCATTAACCACCTTAGCTACAGGCGACTCTACCTTGATGCACACTGTTCAGCAGCAAAGAGCTTCTAAAAGGAAGAGAATCATGTTATAGCGAGGGGAAGTCATTACATTAGTATGTATTCTGCAGGAACAATGCTATCATTGATAGCATTGTAAGCTTACGGTGGCCAGTGAAAAAAAACAAGGCTCCTACAACACATTTCCTTTTCCACAGGAGTCTAATGACAGTCATGATAGATTAGTTTTGGTAAGTGATTCCCTGGCAGTGTGTGGGAAGCGATAAAAGCCCAGGTGTGTTCTGCCCTGCATGTGGTGGTAAGATCTGAAATCACTTAAAAAAAAAATCTAATCAGGAAAAAAAAAAATTCCAGTGAGACACAGATTTTAGAAAAAGCCCAACAGCTGATCATTATGCAGGACAGAAATCATCAATACCATTAGCAATGTGGCTATTAGCGGATAACATTGCTAAATGTCTTTTTTAATTTTTTGTAGCAGGCAGTAACATTCAACCCTCCAGATTACTTCTGTGCGGATGATTTTAAACAAGGTGTCCATCACATTGCGATATCGGGCTGTCGGTTCAGGATGTAGACTCTGTATTCGGGTCTTGACACAGCCCATGGGGTACATGAGACAGTGCTGCATGATCCAGCCACGGCTCTTTTCAGCATGTTAGTGGTGTTGGTGGATCTATTCGGCAGCACTTCGTACTCCATCTCATTGCCCTTACAGCTCTGCTCCCAACAACCGAGCGGAATCCCCGGCTGACGCACCCCTCTCCTTCAGCACGGCCTCCAGCTCCATAGTAGTCTTCAGGATGCTCCTGGCCACTAACTCTGGCCCCTGTGCAAAGCTGCTGGATTCAAGGTGGACCTGTTACCGTCACCGAAACGCCCGCAAACTCGGGTCTCAGGGACACCTTAGCACCGTTTTTAATTCTTTCTGGGCTGGTGCAGCGCAGAGCACTTTTAAATCTCTAACAGCTGCTTCTGGCACCGCACAGACCCATTAAACTTTGAAATAAGAGCAGTGCCAGTGCTAGTGTGTGTCCCCCTTATTGTGCATTTCTGTATCTAGTTGATTCTTCAATAGAGGCTTTCCTGACATCTTATCCACATGAGTGGAAATTAAGGACTCTTTGTGGACCACATAAATCCTGTGAGCATTCATTTTATATTTTTCTGTTAATAAATTGTTATCATTTATAAATACTAGACTATATGGGATCTTTTGTTTTTCCTATATCGGTTCATGGAATGAACTGGATGTGAGCACTTATAACTAGGCAAGACTCTGTACAGACAAGCAAAACACTATAATCTCTCTGGTACGCATATATAGATGTGATTGGGTCTATACTGAACTCACTATTGGTCTGAAAATACTACACCAGTTAGGTTATTTATTTTTCCTTTTATACAGGCATACAAGACTGGAGTGGACGTGCATGATCTATTTGAAACAACCCAGAACTTTTGTATTGGTGAGTATTTGTGAATTGTACATCTGGTACACATTCTTACGTACCGCTTTTGGATTTTTGGAATATATTCCTTAAATACTGCACTATTAGGTGCCTTGTGTCCTTCTTTGTTTCCCAGATTTCATATTTATCAGCTTTACTAACCAAAGACTGCCTCCTTATATAGAAGTGTTCTTGGTGTGAATTAACTACTATCTTTTATCTATACAGTACTGTATTAAGTGCCATTGTTTAATGTACTGGTTTCTAGATCTATATATAAGCTTACACGAAAAGAATGCAGCTCCAGTTATGTTTTCTACAGTCCACACTGGGAGAACTGCTGAGAGCCGAACTTGTTGTCTGTGCATGCTCAGTAGAGCGATTCACTGCCTGGCATCTGGCCCAATTCCTGTCTTCACTAGAACACAGGGGATACCACTACCAGGATGGGAGACGGAGTGCATCGCTCCATATTAAGAGTATATATTTATATCATACTATAGCAATATGTATAATATTGTTCTATTACAGTATTGAACACAGGAGATGATTTATAAAAGTGCAAATAGTCCTTCTGCTTTTATTTAGAAAAAAAAACCACTGATGTTTTTGCAAGCAAAAGGGTATGAGCAGAGCACTAGCTGTCAATCTGATACCCTGACCAGGAGCTGGCTTTGGGGGTCCCGGGGCACTTGAAACAGGGGTGCCCCTATGATCTAACATGATTGTTATTTTAGAGACATTTTAGGAAAATACACAGGTGAGACTGTGTGCACTAATGTTATGTGCAGGCAGCTCTGACTTCACAAGCAGGACATTGCGAAGCAGGACTTACCTCCAAACTGTTCTTGCTGTTGAACCTAATCCTGCTTAAATGAGACAGTTACCCAAATTCAGGACTGCACCACCAGATTCAGGGCAGTTGACAGACTGTCCTGCTCTCTCCTACCTGATCTTGTCACCTGCGGCTGCTGGTGTCTTTAGATCAGTTGATGCTGGTCTGGATCCTGGAACGTTGGCAGCCCATTTGGAAAATGAATGAGTACATAATATTTAGAAAACTTCAACTAGCTCCAATGTTAAATCAATTGCAACCACTTTTTATGATTAGGCATCCCTCCAGTCCCAACATTAAAATAATATTCACATTTGATAAATAGATCTATTTCTCTTCAATCAGCCCAACATTAAATTAATAGTATTCCCACTTAATAAATCAACCTGCTTCATTCCCTCCAAACAGCCCCAGCAATAAATTAAAAAGCATTTACGTTAGGGGGCGTAGTCTGGCAGCCATCTCGGACAGCCACGCTTTGCTGGAGCTCCGTGGAGCTCACCTCTGTTTTGGGCTCCCTGCCATCTCCAGCCCTGCCAGCTTCCCCTTGGAGCGTCTCCTCTCCCCACAGGCACCCTCCGCTACGGCCCTGAAGTGTCCTGGAGTGTCTGGAGGGCATCTGACACACTCTGCACTGTTGAGGCCTGTTCAGGTCCAGAAAGCCGGGACCTCGATTTTAGCAGTGCCCTGACGCCATCTTGTGGTTGGCGTGGTCCCTCTCCTCTGATTTTTTTTCAAAGTATTTGGGCCAGCACTGACCCCTGATCCTCTCCCCATCAGGACTATCTCCTGGCAACTGCCTATGAATGGAGGCTGGACTCTGGGGCAGACGGTAAGCTGACTACAGCCCTTAAAGGGGACCTCTTCTTCTGCCTATGGTCATCTGCAGGGGGAAGCTGTGGATTTTCACCCTGTCTAATCTGAGGGGTTGAGCTTTATTAAGATATCGCTGGCTTACCTGTGTTCACCGACATCTCTCTGACGTGAGTGCTTCTTGTGATCTCCCAGCTTGAATGCAGGACACACTTGTATCGATTTGATTGCCGTCTGAATTTCTGAACTGTGGCTCTGCTGCCACCTAGTGGCCGATTGTGATATTACACCTTCTAATCACTGCTACAGCTATGCAATTCATATATCTGATAGCATCCTCCTCACTGCTTTTATTCCGGATTTCTATGGAGCCAAGCACAGTCCTCATGTAATGTGACCCGCAATATGGACTAAACTGTGACGTCCTGCATGACCCACAGGCCAGGGTCCTAACCTGGAATGTCGTGATACTGTTTTCTCTTCTATCCTATACACAGAATCCTCCATGACAGTACATCTTGTCTAATCTATCTGTGGCACATACCTTGTGTAAGCCATGCCGAAATGGGCCAAGAAGACGGGCGGCTCTGGCCTCCCTCAGAGCCTTAAGAAATTTGCCTACACAGAAGCAAAGACTTCGAGCGCTTCATCTCCACGCCACGAGACTCAATCTGACTCCGAAGACTCGGATTCCTCTCCGCTGACCCGTAAAGACCTACAATCTTTATTCCGCGAGGTCAAGGAGACGAGGAGATCGGTGCAGGCAGTCCAAACTGAAGTCCAAAAAGCGATAGGCTCCCTCAAGGCTGAGTTGCATGCCATCGGGGATAGGACGGATCACCTAAAAACCAAAATGGACGAAGTCGTCACCTCCCACCGAGACACAGCGGCAGATGTTCTCCGCCTCAAACAGGATATGGCTTGCATGCGGGAGGAGCAAGAAGATCAGGAAATAAGGGCTCGGCACAATAATCTGCGCATCAGAGGCATCCCTAAGGAAATTGACCAATCCCTCCTTGGCCAATACCTGAAAAGACTCTTTGCGCATATAACTCCTGCTACCAACTTCTCCTGGATAGAGCGCATAGAGCTCTACGCCCTAGGTCTCAGGAACCTTCTCAGCCTCGGGATGTCATCCTTAGATGTCATTATTACACTACTAAGGAGGCGATCCTGCGGGAACCTAGGAAATCTGACGCAATCTCCTTCGATAATGCCTCCCTGCAAATCTACCAGGACATTGCCCCAATCACCCTCCTCAAGAGGCGTGAGTTAAAACCGGTGACAGCGATTCTCAGAGATAACAACATCCGATACCGCTGGGGATTTCCGTTTCGTATTCTCGTCTGGCACCATAACAAGCTCCACTCGGCTCGGACAATGGCGGACACTGTCCGTCTTCTTGAGACTTTGGGACTTCCTGCCCCGTCCTCCCTCACTAACCCTTCGACACAGGGCTCAGATCCTAAATCCTTGGTCTCACCCTCCTCATCAAGAAAGCTTCCAACTACTGAGTGGACGACTGTGACAAGAACCGCTAAACCTCCGGCCTCTGTTCCACCGCCCTGATATGTCCATATTGTGTTTTGCTTACTAGAAGTCACCTTGTTTACTGTCCCTTCTCTCTACACGACGGACCGCTGGTTTTCGGCCCTTCTCATGTAGATAAGGAGTGATGTACCACTAAAAATAGATTGTTGGTTCTACTTTGTTTCTCACTGATTCTGTTTTTGCTGTGTTATTTTTTTGTTTTTTTGGGTTTTTGTTTTTCTTTAACTATTTTAGAATCTGGCCTTCTGCCCTATTCTTTGCTGCCTTATTGGATTGCGAGGCCAAAATAAGTTACTTTTTACCTCTCACGACATTCCCCTTCCACATATCCCTCCTTCTAGCTGACCTGACCCTGGCGTGGGGGTAGTGTGGTCGTCCACCTCTCCCAGTTGGGATCACAGGACCTTTACCCGTATCCCTGACCGCGTCCCCGTAATGGGGTTACTACCCTTGCCCGGCCTTTACGTGCCATTGGCACATTCCCCTATTTTTCCTGGCCGGCATTGTGGCCCAGATGTGCTCCCACACACTGGTCCAGTCCACTTCCCTACCACCCTTTTTTCCTTGTCCCTCCCTTTCCTTTTTTCCTACCCTCAGGCACTTGTTGATTTTATTTGTACTTATTACTGCAATGCTAATGCCATGTATCTGGTTTGTTCTCTCCTAGCTCGTCTGACTGTCGCTGGAGGACCTGAGGCGGCCCATTCTTCTTCTGAGTGATGACTTTTAGGATTTTCTCCCTGAACGTCAAAGGTTTGAACAGCCCACAAAAACGCACGACACTCTACCTCACACTTAAACAACACAAGGCCGATGTAGTCTTTATTCAAGAAACACACTTTACTCGTCACTCCCACCCAGAATTGAAGTCCAGACTATATCCCTTTACTTTCCATGCTTGCGATCCTAGACAGAAAAAACGGGGTGTAGCAACTCTTTTTGCTCCTCATGTAACGTTTGAGATGCTGACATCCCACTCTGACCCGGATGGCCGTTTTTTAATCCTAGTGGGAAAACTTAACAATACCCTGTGTACTTTAGTCAATTTGTATGCCCCGAACCAAAACCAATGCTCATTTTTTGCTTCCTTAGACTCACTGCTCTCTCAGGTCCGCCAGGGGGAAGTGATTATGGCCGGGGACTTTAATGCTGTGGTAGATGACACTGTTGATAGAACTTCTAACGCGACTGCCCCCGCCGGCAACTCTGAGTCTCGTAAATCTAAAGCCTTGGCATCCCTCCTCTCTCATCATCTTCTCTTTGACTCCTGGAGAATTAGAGAACCCTCATCCCGAGACTATACGTTCTATTCTTCGGTTCATGGATCTTATTCGCGAATAGACATGATCCTCTTCAGCCGCGATCTATCCCTAAAACTTCAGGCAGCTCGCATCCATCCAATGGTCTGGTCTGACCACTCCCCCATATCTGCTCATCTCGCTGATATAGTTTCCCACCCTGCTACGTGGCGCCTCAACGACACCATCCTGCATGACCCGCAGCTCACCCTTGATTTGCGGAATCTTTTAGAGGAATATTTTCTCCTAAATGACCTTCCAGACGTGCCCCCCACAACCGTCTGGGAAGCCCATAAGGCGGTGATACAGGGTTGATTAGCATGGCTTCACGCCGTAGGAAATTGACAATTCATAAGCATACCTCATTAGCTATCCAACTTCAGACTCTGGAGCGACAACATAAACTCTCCCCAGATGAAGCTACTTTGAACAAACTTCTAAAAGTACGGTCTGATTTGAATCTCCTCCTCTCAGAATCCACAGCCGCGGCCCTGAAACGGCTGAAGCAAACGTTTTACGAGAAGGGAGACAAAGCAGACAGGATCTTGGCCACCCGTTTGAGGGCTCAAACTTCCCAAAACAATGTTATGACCCTGAAATCGGCCTCAGGCTCCCCCATACACAGCCCTGATCAAATAGGATGAGAGTTTCAGAAGTTTTACTCTGCCTTATATAATTTAGATAGGTCAAATCCTGGAAGTACTTCTCCAGCTGAAATCATAAAAGCTTTTCTAAAACAAGCAAACCTCCCCACTCTCTCCCGCGATTCGGCCCAACAATTAAATGAAGAAATATTGTCAGAGGAAATACTGGATGTTATTAAAGCACAAAAGGCCTCTAAGGCCCTGGGCCCAGATGGCTTCACCGCAGCCTATTATAAAATATTTTCCCAGACCCTGGTCCCCCACCTCCGCACCCTGTTCAATGCTGTCTTGCAAGGAGCTCCATTCCCTAAATCAATGTTGGAAGCACGTATAGTAGTTATACACAAGGAGGGGAAGGACCCTAGTGACTGTGCGAGCTACCGTCCTATCTCCCTCCTTAATGTAGATGTTAAGATTTATGCAAAATTATTAGCCACTCGTTTGAATACAGTCCTTCCGGATCTGATCCATTATGATCAGGTGGGCTTTATCCCAGGTCATCAAGCCAGAGATAATACCCATCGAGCAATTGATATAATTCAAATAATTAATCAGAGACGTCACCCAGCCCTGATGCTCTCTTTGGACGCCGAGAAGGCATTCGATCGGATTTCGTGGGACTTCATGTTTCACGCTCTGAAGACGTATGGCTTCTCGGCTGAATTCCTGACGGGAGTTTCTGCTCTTTACAATTCTCCCACCGCTAGGGTATTGGTTAATGGCTCGTTTACTGATCCTCTCTCCCTTTCCAATGGGACGAGACAGGGATGCCCCCTATCTCCTTTAATTTTTGCATTGGTTATAGAGCCCTTGGCAGCAATGATTAGGCAGTCAGCTTTGATAACGGGTGTGGAGGTGGGACCCCGGGAATTCAAGGTCTCTCTTTTTGTGGATGATATACTGCTCTCTCTCATGAACCCCCAAGACTCTTTACCCGCCCTATACAGGCTCATCGATGAATATGGTCTTCTCTCAGGCTATAAAATAAATTTTTCTAAATCAGAGGCCATGCTCCTGCACGCTCCCCCTCCCCTTTGTGCCACCCTACAGGCTAATTATGCTTTGCGCTGGCAGGCGAACAAGATCAAGTATCTTGGGGTCTATATCACCTCTTCCTATGACCGATTATATAGAGAGAATTTTCCTCCCCTTCTCATTAAAATAAAAAAGACCTAGAAGTATGGAGGAGTTATATTATATTGTGGCTGGGGAGGATCATTGCTGTTAAGATGAATCTGATCCCCAATCTTCTTTACCTCTTCCAGACTCTACCAGTGAAGGTGCCGGACCCTGTGTTTCGGGACTTACATTCTTCTTTCCTCAAATTTGTCTGGCGTGGCAAGCCCCCTAGAGTCTCAGTAGCAGTACTTAAACAACCCAGGGCCCGGGAAGGAAGAGGCTTTCCAGATGTTAAATACTATTACTTGGTGGCCAATCTGACCCAGGTTGCAGTTACTTATGTCCCTTACCGGACTGTAGCATGGGTGGACTTGGAAACCCACTTTGCGGGAGTCCCTTCCTTGTCATCCCTATGGGGCCTCTCCAGACTAGACAGGCCACAGGGGGCCTCCTTACTCCAATCGCTCAAATTTTGTTTGTCCCTATGGGACTCGTCCCGGCTCAAGCACAAACTATCCTCCCTTATTTCACCTCTAACTCCCCTCTGGAGCAACCCGCATTTCCCCCCAGGTGGCCAGTCACAGCAATTTAAACTCTGGAAACGCGCGGAGATACGTGTGGTCTCGGACCTGGTGGTTAACGGAACTTGTGCCTCTATCGCAGATCTTCAGCATAAGTTTGAATCTTGTCGCCCGCTTTTCTTTGAGTACTTCCAGGTCCGACACTTCGCTATGTGCTTGCCCGCCTCTGTCACTCTTAGACCCCTCACTCCCTTTGAGTACATGTGTTTGCATTCCCCACTCACCAAAGGGATGGTGTCGAGGATTTATAACTGGCTAATAGATTATACCCTTTCACACTCCAGGACGCCATGAATGTGAATGGGAGAGGGATCTGGGACCCCCTCCGGATGAGTCTTGTTGGGAGGAGGTCAGAGAGGGGATTGCCAAGAGCTCAATATCCACACTTATTAAAGAAACTGCATACAAGCTGTACTATAGGTGGTACTATACCCCAGATAGGTTGTCTAGAATGTTTCCCACTGCTACTCCGAGCTGTTGGCGGGAATGTGGCCAGAGAGGCACGATGCTTCATATATGGTGGACCTGTCCCCATATAATCCCTTATTGGAACATGGTCCTTGCACTTATTAATTCCGTATCTGAACAACAGATCACTAAGGATCCCTGGTCGTTCCTTCTCTCTCGCCCTATCCATGATGAGACTGCCCCTTCCAACAAGCTGATATCCCACATACTAGCTGCTGCCAAATCCCTAATAGCTAAACACTGGAAAGATCCCAACCCTCCCTCTATGCAGTCCTTACGGAACTACATCTGGCATATCGCAAGCATGGAGAGTATTACATGCTACCTTCACGATAAATCTTACAACTTTGACAAGGTTTGGGCCCCGTGGTATCTCCAGCAAAGTCGTAGCTGTTTACCCCTTTGGCTCTCTCGTCCTCTAATGGCACATAAACTCTGGGCTTTCTCCGGATCCTCCAGGTTGGTCGTCGTGCGCCATGGGTAAGAGATCCATATAACTTGCCGTCTACTTTTTATTTTCTTATTTATTTTATAGGTCGTTATTCTGTAAATATGTTGCTTACAACCTCCTTTGTAATAGGTATGGTGATATACGTGCCTGTCCTTCCCAACCCTCCCCCCCGTTCCCCCTCCTTAACCCATTTTGTTTCCTGTCTCTTTCCTACCCCTTCCTTCTACTATAAAAATGAAAAAAAAGAGGAGACATCTTGTTGTCTTAAAACAGTTGGTTTTTACTTGTTGTTTGCTCTTTTCTATGCTGTTTCCTCTTGTAACAAATAAAGAGTTTAAAAAAAAAAACATTTCCCACAACAATCTCCAGCATTAAATAATTTATATTCACATTTAGTAAGTAGCCCTCCTCCCCAAACTCAGTCCCATATTCAATAGTTCCAAACCAACCATTAAATGTCACCCCACCTTAAATAGTCCCCTCTTAAATAATCCCAAAATCACCCCACAAATAAATAGCACCCACCATCAGACAATAAGCTCCAACCCACAATCCACCATAAAATAGACTACATCCCACCCAAATCAAGATATAGTCCCTCCCACTCCAGCAATATATTAATAGCATTTATGTTTAATAAATATACCCATTTCCCGCAGCCATCACTGCCATTAAATAATTTATATTCACATTTAATAAATAGACCTAATTTTCCCCCCGAACAGTCCCACATTAATAGCTCCCAAGCCATCGCAGCTTTAAAGGTCCAATTAACCTATCTTAAATTGTTAGGCTCCACTATTAAATTAAATTGCCCTACCCTCACCAAACAAATAAAATAGCAACTATTAAATAATTACCCCCCACCTACACGCTACCAATAAATGTATAGTCTACCTCTCACATTATATGAAGATCCACTTACCTTACACATTATATTAAAATGCAATTAAAGTGGCCAGTGTGTGTATATATAGCTTGATCTGGTAACATACCAGTGATAGGATAAATGCACTTATGCCAATAGGAGAAATTTAGTAATCAAAATGAAAAAAAAATAGTTTTAGATTATGAATTTTAAGATGAATACACTACTCAATAAAACACATTAAGTGGGTAGCATTTAATTTAATGATCTTCAAATGAATTTTTTTTTCATATACAGTACATACACTCAAACATGCTGTATAATAAAATAAAAATACATATTTGCGTCTATATAAGCACCTGATCTCATAACCAGAAAAAGGATCTATTCAGCTTTGTAAATAAATTAGTCTACTTTAAATCTATGAGTATATAAAAGAGGTTGACCACAATGAATCTGAACAAATTGTTTAATGAAAGATGTACTATAAAATTAAGTTCAAATAAAAATCTTCAGTCCATTCCTAGTTTTAAAAAGCATGCAACAGTCGATACATTTCTGAAAAATAACTATTAAGATACAATAAAATTATTAGAATTTTAAATATAACAAATTATTTTTAGATGTAATAGTATGTAACAAATTAAAAACCATTATTCATCTGAAAAAGAAAATAGATCATAACCACACATATTAGAGATAAGTGAATTACCAGTATTTTGGTTTTGTTTACTAAACTATTATGTTTAAGTGTTTTAAGGGGATTTTAAACAAAAAATACTGTATGATGAAAAATTTAAAAAATCCTCCCCATAAAAAACAAAACAAAAACATGGCATTAGGAGCTGTTTTTTTCTCCTGCAACAGCATTTATATAATTTGCATGTAAAAGTTTTTCACACAACACCCCTTCTGGCGTTCACACCATGTGGTGACTGAAGGGCTGATTAATCTTCGGACATAAGGTAGTCTGCATCTTCCGTGAAATAGCTCTGTACATGCTCATAAATGGACCTTACACCAATAAATGCAATTCATGTCTGAATGCAAATGACATTGTGATTGCCTATGACTTTAAAGGACAAAATGGGGGAGGGAAGAGGCTCAGGGAAGATAAACTCGGAATGGTTGCTTAGAAACAAAAAAGGCTACTATTAGCTGATCAAAACTTGTGTGGTAAAATTGTGACAGTCAGGGACCCGTGAAAGAGTTCATGGGATCCCCCCCTGCAATCTGGCTAGCTGGTCCGTGGCATGCAACCATCAGGGTCAAAGTACATCATGAGAGAGCATTTGCGCTAAATGGGACAGATGTGTGGGAGAAATTACCCAAGAATGTGGCTGTATAACAGAGAGGTGCTTAGTCAGAGGGATTATACCAAATTAACTCAGAACAGAATGGTATGGCAGAGACATTGAAACTGAGTAGTGAGGCTACACTAGCAGAAGAAGGATGAGAAGGGCCGATAGAACACAAGGAAGTATCAGAGACATAACAAGAGAATAGCCTGTCCGACAGATGTGAGGTGATTGAAATACTGCTGTGAGAGACAGGCATGTGCTGAGACACCAAGTTAAATATGATTGCTTTATACACAAGTATTAATGTTACCTGTTTAAGAACTGTGCTGGAGGAGGCAAGAGCTGTATATATTTTACGGGTTGCCATCCAAGTGTTGCGCAACACCTGTGTCCATACTCAACAGGCATTGCTGAAAACCTGCATGTGCTGGAACCCTCTTGTCATTTATGCTTATACCCAAGAGCCATTCAAGGCAGAGAAAAAAGTGCAGTTGTGGACGTGTATTACCTATTGTCACAAACACGCTCCCAGCTGCCATGACTTTGGGGTGTGCGCTGTATGAGGTCACACACGATTTCAGACCACAGTCCCTCTCTACCTATCACACAGGTTATAGACCTACGGAAATGCCCCCAAACAGCACTCGCACACCCCCAGACACTTCAGGTTCTGCCACCACCTATTGATTATGGGCAATAGGACCCCAATGTACTGTCAGGGGCAGTGTTTAAAGCTAATAGGGGGCAGGGATGTCCCCTATGTGTCACTATACTTTGCTCACAAATCTTCCCAAAGTCTTGACCTGTGGGTAATTCTTCACATATCTATCCCCGAGAAATAAGTCCCCATTCAATAGACTGGTCATAATCTCCAGCACATTTAAATACCAAACATGATGAAATTATGACAATGTGACATAGCTTTTCCAAAGATATGTGATTTTAGCTGTTCATAGATACCCCGCCATACTTGTCATTCACAAACCTGGTGTGTTTTCTGCTCCTCAGTATGGAGTACACCCAGATTTCCCAAAATATGAACTATGACAACATTTTCCTTTGGAGGTCATATTTCTATATACTTAGGCTTTTACATGCTGCCTACCAGGATCTTCAGCTGTGATTGCCCCCACAAAGTCTTTTCAAGTGTCTAAAGCTAACAGTGAGAGATCCTGGAAGCTGCTAAAGGTGGCATGCTTATCTTCTCACACTGGGATGTGCAAAGCCATCAAACACATTTACATCAGACTCTGTCTTTAAATTTTACACTTTAACTTATCAATGGATTCATTTGATACAACCTATTTACACTACAGTTATGAAGTATCCCTTATAAATAACTGCAAGCTCTCTATGTTCAAGACACCTACTCGTGCACTCACCATTTTACACACACACACAATTGGTGATCATTATAAATGCAACCCCGTCACTAACAGGCTGGGTGACTGAAAATGTTACACAATAATAAATGGTTTGTTTAACAGATTGATTGAGATAGAGTCTTCTCTCCATTAGACAGACTGGACTATTTTTCTTCTCTTGCTTATACAAAATCTATACATTCAAGGCAGTATTGTGCCTTTCTAATACTAGGATATGACATTGGACTCCTATCACTGTATTCCCTCAGTGAGCCATTCATGCACCAATTTGACACTGCTAGACCCAGCAGTTTAGGGCAATTCAAGGCTGTAGCTCTGTCTCAAAGCAGACTGGCACATTGTTTCTGTGTCGCACATTGTCCACTGCATGTGCGAGTAGCCTGCATAACACTGCATTGACCAACTCTTGTGGTTCCTGTGTGAACATGAACCAAACACTTTGAATAACCTCAAATGAGTTTCCTCATCATAAGGCAGATGAGGTGGCAGCAAAAGTAGCAGCAGGAACCTTTAACAATGACAAAACAGGGCAAGCAGCATACAACTAAACACTCCTGGGGTATATTTGCAAAAGTGCAAGTTTGAAAAAGTGGAGATGTTGCCTATAGCAACCAGATTCTAATTGTCATTTATTTAGTACAGTCTACAGTATGACAGCTAGAATCTGATTGCTTGCTATAGGCAACATCTCCACTTTTTCAAACACGCAGTTTAGTAAATATGCCCCCTAGACTCTTCCTAGATATCTGAGCTGGTTGTAGACTGCTCCACTTTCATTTCCTACCCTCGTATAAACATTCAGCTCTTCTGTTGGACTCTAGGACCCTCGAGCACAGAGTACTCACACTATGTTTATTTCTCTCCAGAAGACTCAGCAACCATGCTCTGTCTGTTCACAGGGTAAGGTAACCGACTTGACAATGGCTGCACCTGGCTCCTCCTCTGCTCTCTCTCATTTCTTTCTCTGCCCTTTGTTCTGACATCGCATTCTGACCCCTACACCTTGCTGGTTGTAGTTTTCAGCACCCCAGGCTGCAATAGATTGTCCCCTCCGGTTGAAAACTCCTATGTCAAACTCATATAGAACAAACACCCTTGACCCTGAATGAATAACTTCAACAAAAGCATTTTGTTTGAACATAGACATATTGCCTAGTGTGAGATCTTCAACTTGGTAGCACTAATGTAATTGTTAAATGGATAAAATAAGGTGGTGAAAAATAAAACAAATCTTTACCTGCTGATTACTTTTGTCTAAGGAGTCACCATCATTTTTTTTTTTTTTAAAGTTGAAAATGGCACCAAGGTCATGGCAAGCAGTAAGGAACAAAGTAAATGTAATTGGCTACAATAAGTGAGGAATACAAGAGACATTTATGGGAATGGGTTTTCAAAGTGTTCTACATTTAATGTACATGTTCAGCAGACTCCCAAAATCTGATAGTGTTCATTTCAATTGACAAAATACAATACTGTAGATTGTTTTGAATTTTCATAAAGCCCTATCTTTTCTGTCTCATGCCAATATTGATCACCAGATTAGGGAATAAACATGAATTGTGAAATTGTGAAATTGTGTCCTAGCAGGTTTTAAGTGTGTGTGATAGATATATATATATATATATATAATCTATGTATTTATTTATTTTTCTTCTTTAGTACTAGGTTTTTTTAGAGTATTCGCCAAATGACTGCAGCAGTCAAACGCCGACCTATTTCAAATTTAGTTTCTGATCTTGAATGACTAATCACTAACTACTTTTGTTTTAAGAGGTCTGTATTACTTTGTTTTCATATTTGTGAAAGGTACTTAAACCAGTTCTATAATACTTTAGAAGTGACTGATGGGGAAAAGAAATAAATGAACAATAAGATTTAGGATGAACTGGTGAAGTTCCAGTAGATGAATATGGTGACATTATGAGCAGATTTTGCATAAGCTATAGATTTGACACAATCACATTAATAAAATATGTAACATCTTAAAAAAGTTAGTTCAAATGATTTATTAGTCCTATTTAAACCATGTGAGCAGGATGGCTAAAAACAAAAAAACCCACAAACTTAATTACTAATTTTTTAAAGAATGCTCTCCAAAATTTAGAAATACATCCGAAAACTCTGCTAGACTCTTGTATATTGGTGGGACTTCAATGACAATACTTGATCTACAACTATAAATCCATTGCTCTTTAGGGATGCATTGAAACAAAGTGCAAATATTTCTAGCAAGTACCTCAAAGTCCAAAATATGGCCATAATCTCTCTTCTATATGTATACCACTAAACTATTCAGAAACCGCATAGCTGTACCCCCTACAATAAAAGGCAGTTTTCACTATCAACTCCTTAGCACAGAGAATATGCAGCGAAGTCCAAGACTCAGAAGGGCAGAGTGAGGGCTGCAGGAGGATAGACCCAGCCTATCCACATTGTTCATTGTAATATTATACAATTGAATTTAAGAATGGTATCAGAAGTGGATTTTCCAATTGGATAAGTGCTAGCATTGATAGAGCTCAATCCCTCACATGCTGACACTTCAGTGAAGAGGAAAAACACTTCTCCTGTTTCAATTCAGTGGTTAGTGTGCTGGCAAGAGTGCAATGGAGTTAACACTAGTGCAAAAAAAAAAAAAAAGCCATTAAAAATGCAGGACACCATATTAAGGGATAGTCAATACAAGTAAATTAGATATATGCAAACACATATCTAAACATACACAAGCTGGTAATAGCAGTTGACTTGTTGCATTCCTCCCTGAGCTCACAACATAATATATAATGGCTGTGAGATTCAATATGCCAGACATCATACCCATTAATTTACACATTAACAATAATGACAATGTTTATCAATAAAAACTAGTAAAATGCCCAAAAGTAATAGCCAAAAAGAGACCCATTATGAATAATGAAGTTCTATCTGCAAAAATAATCTCATTAGCTAGAGCAATGCCCAGTTGTAGTAATACCCAGTATCTGTAAAGGCAGTTTTATCAAGAATGAAATTTTTTCACAAATCAGCAGACATTATATCAAAGTAGTTTATTTTAGGTTTATAGTTAAAATGACAAACAGACTTTATAAATATTTTAATAGTTACTAAAATGTAAACGTGTAAAGACAAACATCAGTTTGGAAGATTCAGGAAATCCCCCCCCCACCACAAAAAACACCCCCAGAATCAGCACTACTCCATTGGTAATGCACACAGAGCATAAATTCTGGGCATGGCTCATACCATGGGAAAAACCATCTGAAAAGATGCTATAGTTTTATATTAATTAGTTCTGCAATCTGCATGGATTTTTTTTTTTTCTTCACATTTTTGTGTTCTTCTTTCTGCCTCTTTTAATGGATTTTTTCTGAGGATCAGATGGAGTGGGATCAGTTTTGTTTTCTTCAACTTCAGCTTGTGCTTTCTCGATCTGCAGCATGTATCAAGTCAAAATAAGAATAAGGAAAAAAAATTGAATAAAAAAGTTAATTCTGTGTTTTGGATGAAGTAAAACAAAATACTACAAAGACCAACATTGCAGTCTATCAGAAAAGATTTTACACAATAGTTTCCCTTTTAGCATCTCAGAATTGCTAGATAAGTACAGCACAATGACACACCTTTAGTTATATTATATATAGTAAAGATGCATGGGCCAAAAAAATAGCTACTCTGAAATTTGAGCTTTGGTCCCCGCTTCCTTGCACATAAAGGATTTGATCTGCCCGGCAACACCATAAGCCTTCTCTAATATTAACCGTATACATTAGGGACCAAATCTTTGAGAACTTGGCTGGTTGCCTTTTGTCCTTTTGATAGTCTTGTGCCAAATTTTCTTACCAAACATCAAAATTTAGTCTGTTTTTGATACATATGTTGGAATTGCGTGTTAGGGACTTCTTTACATACACGTAGTTTCAATAAGTCCCAGTGAGATCAAGTTCCTGCTGAGGAAGTGATTGTCACGTTCGCCCTCTAGTAGCATGTTCAACATTTCGGTTAACAAATAAGGGTGGATTTTATGTTGTAAAGTTGCTTGTGGCTCATTACCTTGATAGCTTTCCTCATTGTTTGACACATTTTACAACTAAACCATTTGTTGCTGGATGGTATGGGACAGAGGTGTAATGCCATTTTTTCAGGATTTCTGAAATTCTTCAGAAAACATTCATTATCACTACATAATTGTTTGGGTTATCCCTTTCTAAATATAGTTCTCAAAACAGATAATATGCTTTGTCTTGTGGACTTCAAACCCCTTTGAATTTGCATCTACCGCAAGCCAAAACATGTGATCAGTGAATAGGCTAACAAATAAATAGGAACTCTTTGCTTTGGAGAGCCATTCCCTAGAGTGTAATGGAGACTGTGAAGGTGCATTTTTATTCTTTTGACATTCTTCATTCTTTATATATTAAGTCATTCCAACCACTACAAGTTCTAGCTAGGGCCTTAATTTTCACTGTGCCGAGAGCGCCTTCATGCGATTCTTCCTTTATTTTTGTATGAAGTTTGGCAGGCACTACTACTCTGGACTCGCATATCAATGTCCCTTGACATTAGGACATGTAAATTCCTGAATAAATTGTTTCAAAGTTTCTGCATATGTGCAACTCCTGCATTACCAGACTACTGGACAATACTGGAATTCTAGACATGGTCCACTCACTCCATTCTACAGTTGACAAAGTTACTGAATTCTTGATTCTTTAGCTAGTGGTGGAATAGCATATGGTAAGGATCAAGTTTTGCGCGGTTTCAGAGTAGTTTGTTTTTATTTTTTGTAACACTAATACAACAGTCTCATCCATTTTCAAATATGTTCAGCAGTTAATTGATTTAATCTTAAACCTTAACAGTAGATCACCATTTGACCTACCCAAGTAGTACTCAATGCAGAGGCAATACCAGTCACAGCAGGTAGAATTCTGGGCACCCTAGCTCACACACTCATTGGGCACCGCCTCAGACATTGCACCCCTCATCAACCAACACTTCTTACCATGTGAACAGAAAGCAGTTTGTGTGGTATATGGCATATGCTTCTGTGACACCTTTTGTCAGACTGATGGCTGCACAGGGCTTTGATAGTGTAGCACAGTGCTAGAACCAACATGGAAAAGCAGCAGCCAGCATACCAACAGGAAAGTGCAAACATTTATTTAAACAAAAACCTGTCTGCCACTTACCCATTAGCCAATGCTTCATGCAAGAGGGAAATTATTGCACTATTCATTGTTTAAGGCACCCCGTAGAAATTTGTGCTCAAGGTAAACATCATAGGTTGCCTAGTGAGAGCACCAGCTCCGGTTCTAGTGATCACCATTAAATATAGAATGTGGAAACCTCCCCTTGTTAAACATTGGGATAACCCCCAATCCCCCCATTGGGGCACTTTAAACCCCTGTATTGATTCTTGATCTAATGTCTGCCTATATCCATTCTTTCCCATACTAGATTATACAATGGTAATTACATACCCCTTTTATTTGTGAAGACTTGGAAGAAACAAGCCAAGTATAAAATTAATACCCAGTGTGCTTCTAAAATCTTTACATGTTAAAACAAGAAAAAAACAAACAAAAAAAAAAAAACACATACATGTACATGTACATACCAGAGGGAAAAGAAATAAAAATCAACTCCTATACTTTTATTACATGCATTCAATATACTATCTTGGTCAACCAACCAAAGGCACATATGTTGCAAGTGGATCTAGTGAGAACTGTGATATTCAGAATTTGCAAACATGAATTTAAAGACATTGCAAAATATACACATTACCAATATTTATTAGCGAGCTCACCTTTTTCTTTCGACCCTTGGCCTTAACAGGCGATGCTAGCTCATGCAGATTGTCCCTCTCAACGTTGTTCTCCAATTCTATAGTTTTTACAGGGAGCTCTGTATTTGCAGATTTCTTCTTTTGACTATGCTTAGTAGGCTTTTTACTGCCAGCAGCTTGAGCTACAAAACCTTCAATGTCCTTTGAAGAGAACATCATGGAATTAAAAAAAAAAAAAAATATGGAAAAGAGATTGCATTATTTTATTTATTTTTTTATATTTTTCTCATAACACTTAGGATCATATGCACAACAAGTTCTAACATATGGTTGGATGTATGTTATTGTATTTGTCTTCAAATTTAAACTCATCTTGCAGTTAATTTAACATTAACAGGTTACCCAAAATGTCTTTATCAAGAGTTATTTCACCCAACACCTATTTAGTGGAGAGGTCAGAACAATTTTTTTGAAAAAAAATTTAAGTGGTGGAAAACAAAAGCATGACCAATTATCTATCAGCCACTCCAACATCAAAATTGTGGCAACCAAAAATGTACTCCAACAATAGAGCATCTTCGCTGCCTAGAAGTGACAGTCTCAGTAACTGTGACCTGCTAATAATGAACTTTTTAAAAGGAGAGTGCTTCACTGCCAACCAAAATGTGTAGTTTCTGGCTGCTGATTGTCATGCTTTTCTGCCACCAAGACCATTCTGAAATAAAAATGAAATCATTCAAACAAATATTCGACATGACCATCCAAATTTAGGTATTGGGTGGGTGGAAAAATTTCTAGTGTAAAGAGAAATCAGCCTATGCATCTCCTAATAAAACCTCATCAGCTCAGGCCATTCATCCAAAACCTTAACCAATTTGCTGGCTAAATCTATCAGAACTAGTATCAACTCTTGCAGGGCTCAACATTTTTTTATTCACCAAAACCTGGGACTTATATGCTCTCAGGCCAGTTCCTGCCCTCTGATATCAGATATGCACACACACACAGTGTAAATGGGGTAAAATAAAAAATACTAATGCTACCATCCCGCTTTAACCCCTAAATGTGTACACATATATACACTTTTTTGCAGTGTTACGTAGTAGCTACCATTGCTATCCAGTTTTCTACCATGGCTATGTAATTGCAATAGTCAAAGTTGTGTGTGGTGTTAGCGGAATTACCATAGCCTTTAAGAATATCATTAATTCAGGAAGAGAGCATATTTAAAACACAGGGGGTTATACAGCAATTGTAATAACCAAATGAAACCTAATGAAAAACACATTTATAGAAAGGGTAGTAGATCAATGATAGAGATGCACAGCACATGTCATAAGGATTCATACAAGTTTCTTATAGAGCACTTTCACGTGTATATTAACATATGTAGAGATACACATGTACGTTATAGCAGATAATATAACCGGTAACCATGCTCACGTTTTAGCTAATTCTATGCAGCAAGTTGAAAAATAAATTTGTAACAACTACTAGTTCCACATAAAAGATTAAATATGGATAGGCCATACAACCCAATTCTCCCAGAATGTTCAGGAGACTCAGAATTTGGGGTATTTCTCCTAGACCCCAGAAGACCAGGCATTTCTCCCGTATCATGTCTACTTCACAAGGAAGATGGCAGCCTCAATGATGCTATTCGCAAACTAGTCACAATTTTGGCCTGCAGTGGGAAGATGCCCTCACAACAATTTGCTTTGAGGGTTGGGATGAAGTGTAAAGTTTCGCAATGCCATGACCCCACCTGATTTGTCCATTTTAAAAGTTGTCATTTATGGAATAGGCTTTCTTTACAATTCCATTGCAGCTTCACATTTTAAGCATTTAGGTAAACAGTTTCCAATCATGAATTAAACCTGAGAGGGAGACACCAAATTACATAGTAATGCCTGATCGTCTATCCATAAATACCTAATGGGTAGAGCATACGAATTTAGAGATACCCAGAGGTAGCTACAGATGAGTGCCCAATACCAAATTATGGCATGGATCATAAAAGCCAAAAACTCTTGGAACTTCTCTTTAAGGTTCCATCAATATCCTCAATAACATCCAAGAGATCCCTTACATTATTTGTGGCTCTAATATCTCATGACACCTCAATGTTCTGTAAACAGATATGTTCACTTATGAGGGTCAATTTCATATTGACAATTGTTCCACTGAAATAGTGCTCTCCCAGCAGGCATAAAACGGATTTGTGTGTACCATTTTCTGTTGTATTATATCTTTGTACGTCTTTTTTGTAATCGCTTTTGATCTTAAGCACTGTAGATTTATTTTCCATTTTAAATTACATTTAATAACTTCAGGTCTCTGGTCTTACGAATTGACAAGTCAGACGTCGATGACATTCTAATGCTACATAGCTTAAGTAGAGGGGATCATTTGGTCTATGATTATGCCAAGTAAATTGTGAGATTATTCTAGATAAAGTGGGATTCAAAGGCTTCCTGAGCAGGTTCTCTCTTTACCAAAAATCTTAGTGGTGGCATAATGATCAGTAAGGCAAAAATCAGTTTGTGGAATAGACAGGGAGAATTTTAAACAGACCAGGTGGCAAATTTATTAAACCTTCTAACAAGGATAAGTAGAGGCATTCTTGCTATCATTTATTTAGAACACTCCTAGAAACTGATAGCTAGAATGCTATGGGCACCACCTCCACACCATTATAGCTATTACTTTCTAGGGTGGAAATTTATCAAGCTGGAGGTTTGAAAAAGTGGAGATGTTGCCTATAGCAACCAGATTCTAGTTATTTAGTATATTCTATAAGATGATAAATACAATCTGATTGGTTGCTATAAACAACATCTCCAATTTTTCTCTCCAGCCACAGTGTGTTAAATTTACCCCCAGGAGTGTTCTAGATAAATAGCAAGACCACATCCACCTGTCCTTTTTAGAAGGTTTAGTAAATCTATCCCCAGGTGATTGTTTTGGAGGGGACATAGCTAATCTAAGTTTGTACAATGAGAATACTTCAATTATATGTAAAGAGGTATAGGTTGCTTTTCTGGAATAAATATTTAGGTCTTTTAAGAGATTACCAGTCATTCTTGCTTAGGAATATTGAGGCTGGTATTACTACACCTTTGTAGTAACCAAGTTTGGGAAAAAAGTGTGCATATCTTATCAATTGTTATTAGTGAACATGCGGATCTCTATTACCATGTATACAGTTAGTAAAATACATTGTTAATGTCCAAATATTGAAAAATTCCCACCAAGTGCATATGTGAGCCAATCTTTACCTTTTTGCCATCTTCATTTTGTGTATCCACCATAGATTCAGAATCTTTGTGCAAGGACATAGCAGAAACTTCATTTTTCTTTTTCCTGCCACGTTTTTTGGGTTTGGGCTCTTGGAGTATGGTTTTCTGCTCTACATCAGATTCCTAATAAAATGAAAAATTTTAGTAGGCCACTAAATGCCAGTTTTAATATTAGAAGGCAGGTTTGCTCTTTAGACCAATGGCTGGTCATATATGTGGACATTAAAACGGTCCTACAGATGTGTAGAAAAGTTGGCATTGGCCATAGCAATCAATTGTCATTTTGTTTTGTTTTTAACTGTATTCATATTAACTAAAGCAAAACTGGCATTGACCCTTATAAACAATTACCTATATAAGAGTTAACAAACATCTCCAGATTTTTAGAATTCCACTCAATTAAATCAAAGGAGAGAATAGGACAGTTTTTAGGTTAATATTGTGCCCATAGCTGGAAAAAAACCAGAAACACTTAAGATCTAAAATTCACTTTACAAATTTATCATTCATGTCATAGTCTGACAAATAAATTGATATCATTGTGCTAATTGCATGCAACTTTTAAAAGCTATATGTACTTCTAAATAAATGATAAATATATAGTGTTAAGACACCACAAAATTCTGCAGGGTCTCACAGTGGGGAAAGAGCATAGTACACAAAATGTGGAGGACCAGATGGAAATTACAGAAAAAATATTTATTACACACCACACGTAATAGGCAATGTCTGGAGCGTTCAAGAGGCATAATATAATTGGGCACACTTGGACGAGGTGGGTCCTGAAAAGGCTGCCTGTGAGAACTTGAGCATATAGGCAGAAGCATTCTGGGTCAGTGAGAGTAGAACCTGTAGGTTTTAATTACGTAGTGGTCTCTTACGGGGGCATTTAAAACTTTGGAGGCTGATGAAAAATCAGTTTGGACGTGGAAGGGTATTGCTTATGTATTGAGAACACTGGAGAAGCCTCGGTGATTGTAGTCAATGTGGTCATCAGTCGGGAGTTGAGGCACTTTTCATTGACAGAACAGAAGGCAGGAGAGACTTTGTAAAACTGAGCACCATTATATCCCCATTTTTTATTGAGCTGGGACATCTTTAAGTAGATGGCAGGGAGCCAGTTGAACACAAGGAAAAATGAGGAGATGTACATTTGGGTTTAACTAGAGTAGAGGAAGTACTAGAAACTGTAGGATTTTGTTTGTTCTCCAAGGGAGGAGATGGACAACAAGATCAGATGACTAAGCTTGGAGTCTTATGGGACCTCAACTGGTATAAGGAGGGGGCAACGACTTAGATTTCAGAGAGTAGGTTTGGTGGCTTTAGTAGAGATAGCCTGAAGGAAAGGGGACATTTTAGACTTGCAAGAAACATTGGTTAAGTATAGTGCTTTTGCTTACCAGTGCATCTCAAGATGATATTTGCTTGTTTTTGGAGATTGTTTAAAAAAAAAAAAAAAGTGCTCATATTCTGGCTATTTGCAATATAGACAAACCTTACTTCTTTCCCATATTGTACTTGAGCTTTGACAAATTCGCAACATCCAGTGTTAGAAAATAGGTATAAATATTATTCTGCATGCAAAATCAAGTGGCTAGACACTTTTAATAGATGTTCTAAAACTAGTAATCAATTTGCTACATTGCCTATTGCAATATGTCAATTGTGATTGTTATTGAGTGTAGCCTTATGGAAGCTAAGAAGGGCAGGAAATCATGTACAAATAACATAAAAACAAAAATGTCATTAGGTGCAAAATGGATTGAACAAGAGACAATGTTCAGAAATTGCAGTATCAGCAACAAGGGGAGATGTGGAGAAAGTGTAAAGCAATAGAAACTTGTATAGAAAAGACCATGTGCTAGATTTACTAAGCTGCGGGTTTGAAAAAGTGGGGATGTTGCCTATAGCAACCAATCAGATTCTAGCTTTTTTATTTAGTACCTTCTACAAAACGACAGCTAGAATCTGATTGGTTGCTATAGGCAACATCCCTACTTTTTCAAACCTGCAGCTTAGTAAATCTAGCCCCATATGTGAAGTTGTGTCAAGAGGTTGTGTTTAATTTTTCTTTGTCTCCTGTGCAAGGTTTTAGGCACAGTTAAGGAGGGAACAAGGCAAAAAGCTTCAATATGTCAGCAGCCACAAAAGTCTGCACTACTGCTCTGTCTCCAAACTTCTGGGGTTTTATTATTTTTAATAAATATATGTGCTATCAATGAGGGTGTTTAATGTATTTATTGGGCTTTTCAGCACTGCGCTGGGTGTCCCTAGTGGGGGGACCTGCCCGTTTTTGGTTTTTTTCAGCAGACCCCACTCCCTAGGGAATCCAGCCCAGCACTGAACAGCCTGGGGTTGGATGTCATTATGGCAGGGGGACCCCTGCTACGTGTCCCCCTGCTATATTGCCACCCACCTTGGCTCGTTTGCTTAGTGCTGGTTATGTGAAAATCAGGGGAACCCTATGCAAATATTTCCCCAATTTTCACGTAACCAGCAGTAGGCTGGCAGCACTAGGGTTAATAGTGGCCAAGCAGGGGGGGGCACACTTTTTATTTTTATCTTTTACATTTTAAACAGCCGCTGGAGCTCCGGCTGTATAAACAGGGGCAGTGTAACAGTGATGTGTTTAGTAATCATGCAGCTAGATGAGGACAACACTGGAGAGTTAGCTAAACATGGGACTGACATCGCAGCAAGTCGCCAGAGATGACCAGCGATTTAAGGTCAGAGTAAAAAAAAATAAAAATAAAATAAAAATAAAATAAAAATCTGCCATTAATACATTTACCCCCTGATCTTTAGATTAGTATATACTATAGTTTATCAGTAATATTTGGGTCCATTAAAATTCAACCTAATATCTCAGATTTGCTTCTAGAGGTGCTGTCCAAATACAAAATTACAGAAGTGTTAAGAAATGGCTAAATAATGGCAATATTGAATTGTTATCTTATACTGAAAAGCTTCAGAATAGTCAATATGTCAAACTATTATTAAATATGAAGTCAGATCGTAAGCTGTGTAGTGGAAGATCATATAACACTATCTAAAATATATGCATTTTAAGAGCTTCAATTATATAGTCTGAAAGTAGAGCCTTTCAATTTTGCCAGTTGCCTACTAGAAATACATAGGGTGCATGCCATTATGAATATTATAATTGCTCGTTTTACAGCAGCAATTAATTTATCCCAGGATCCTCATTTTAAGCTGCCAATAACACACTGCATCTACAAGCACCATTAAGGGAGTTTAGAAATTAAATGAAAAGACTTAATACAAAATACACAGAGGCCCAGAAGGCTAAGCAATTAATTATATCAGCTTGTGACAGAACAACAACGCTGCTTTGGATTGAAGCCAGACACTAACATGAAAACTGCACTGGGATAACCGGACTGTCTAGACGAAGAGGAAGAAGAAAGGTAAATGATTTAGTTAAAGAGCATTGAGTTCTGAGAGAGCAGTTTCTTCACATTAACCATTAGACATGACAAAAAGCAATTGTATTTGAAGCCTGAAGCTATACAAATAACACCAGGTTATCTCACACAAACTTCTGGGAAAAGTTAGTCATACTATACATCATGGGGGCACCAGTATGTGTTTAGCTATGTAAATACAAGTTCTACCAACCTATAATTAATTAGAAAAAAAAAATTGAGAGTTCATCCATGAGGGAAGTAAAAATTGTCATGGAGGGACTTTAGGAAACTGGCAATAGTTCATCCTTCACCCTTCCATGGTAGCAGAAACTATGGAGTCTGTACTCAAGCACCTAAATTCTAGAGTTTGAGAAATTGTGGCCTTTAATACATTCTTTTCAAGTTCAGCCTCTGCTAACAGTGCCATGTTAAGGCTATACGTATTTAGCAAAGGTATGCAGGAAACTCAATCCTACTGCTTTATACAATTCTTCCAATATGGCCTGAGACTTTTGCCCATTTAGAAGCTCTAGTTAAGTAGGCTTTCAGAATTATTGATGACAGTTTTCCTTTTACTTTATATGCACAAATCATTTTGCTTGGGTTCCTGTACATGTTTTGCTCCTTATTTGAACCTTCTAGGACTTAAATTTCTCAAGGCATCAGAAAAAACATGGGTTTACTAACATATTGAAGTATGTGCTTCCTGGATTTTAAAAAAGTAATAATTTGCTCTAAGACAAGACATTTGTTCCATTAATTTACCATTTCAACCTCCACACCCTCAAACACAGACACTGGGGATGCAGAAACAGTTGACTTATCAGACTATGTAAAAGATGATCTGGGAGTAAAAGTATCAAGCTGAGAGTTTCCGGCTGGTTGAAAAGTGAAAATGTTATCAACCACCAAATTCTAGTTGTCATTTATTTAGTAGATTGTACAAAATGATAGCTAGAATATGATTGGTTGTTATAGCCAACATCTCCCCTTTCCAAACCTGCCAGAAGCTTAGCTTGATACATTTACCCCCTCTGTCAAGCAGTGACAGTCTTTTCTACGGTCCTATTTAGCACCAGGGTAAACCATGATCTACTTGATCAAACAGGAATACTGCAGCCAATTTGGTTTTTATTAGGAGCTGTGGTATTAAAGTAGAGGAAAGATCAACTCCAGTCTGAGCATCTAGAGCTCTGTCAGCATATTAACTCCTTTCACTGCAAGACCCTTTCTTTTGGAGATGAACCAGATTGCCTTTGTATTTATAATTGTGACAATGGACTATTGGATTAATTTAATTGATCTACTAGTAGCTGAAAAACTTCCTGATGAAATTCCCATGCCTTAAGATTTAACTTGCTCTTGCTTAGGAAGTCTATCATATGGTCTACCCTGGTTGCCTGGATTGCAGAGATTCATGGTATATTTTTTCTGTCCAATGAAGAACTTCTGACCCAGATGGTTGATGAAAAACACAACTGTCCCCTAGCATATTTTAAGGGAGAGATACTTCCCCACTTAATCTTTGAGTTATTCTCTCCATAAAATAGTTCTGCATGCATCTTGTGTTCGACAAATGTGATGGGGTTTTTTTCCCTCCTGGGAGGGTTGTTTTGCTACTGCTGCCAGTGAATTTGATTGTCCAGATGGCTTCTACTTTTTCTTCATTTGGCAATAACATTCTCATGGATGCCCAGTATACTGTAATATTTCAAAAGCTGATCATCTCTAACGTCTACAGCATAGACATGTAAATTCTTAGATGGCTTACTTAGCTTGACTAGTAGATAGATGGCTCCAGTCATTTGTTTTATCGTCTGTAGAGAGATTGAACTCCTCTTAAATTATATAATCACTCCCGGGACAGCCTCATCATGGATATAACTAAATGTTTCTAATACTTTATAATCCACCAATGATGTTGAAAGGTTGTATGTGCTCTGAACCTGCAGATAGGACTTTATTTTCACTAGAAAAAGTTAAGGATCCTTTGTAACCCGAGATAGTACTGCTACCATTTCTTAGGTAAAAGTGCAAAGAACTGTGGACATCCCAAGAGACTGGTGGATTAAAAGTTATTCACGACCCGGAACCTAAGACACTTCTAATGAGCTGTTAAAAGAGAGTGAAGATATATACGGTTGCCAGGACAGACCTAGTATTTTATGCAAACTTTTTTTGGGCATGGAATAACTGATCAGAGATACTAGATTATTCTGAAACTTCCTGTACCCATCGTTAGGAGCAAGCAGAAAAAATCACCACCGGTTTTTCCTACTAAAATGACTGCTATTTAAGAGCAATCCCCAGACTCTAGAAGGGCTGCCTTCTTTTGTTCCTTTTCTTTCGTTTGAGAGAATAATTTGTCCCTACTTGGGATGGTCAGGAACAGATATTCTGTCTTCTGGATACAACTTATTTTTTTATGAGGAATATTTACACTGGGCCTGCGAATACCTGCCCCTAAAAAAGTGCAAAAATTTGTCTGTGGTTTCCTTACCTTGGCCTGCCATAATATTCACCTGGCCGAAATGATCTGGCTCTTAAAATGGGGCCAGGGCTGTTGCAAAATCTGTGCTAGTTTGCAAACTCTCAAATAGGAAGCTGTGTGCTTGTGTGCCATGTCTAACACATGGGTAGTGGATGCTCTGTTGCCACCTCCCTTCAGGGTTAATGTATCCCAGTGTACCATGGACATTGATAAGCTGTAGCCAAGAAGCTGACATTAGGTATCATCTAATTAGTGGCTCCCTAGATGACTGCCTAGTTTTTCCTGATTGTAGTGCCAGGTCTTAATGTGGCCCAATAGACTGCTGAAAATGCTTGCTGCTTCTCCTGCTCTGTGGTAACAGATGTGAGCTCTCCCTTCCGATGGAAAACTCCATCTGAAAATAAAAGGTAATTAGAAAATTTATAGATTGGCAATCTGTGAACCAGGGTTTGATCTATGAAATCCGGTTTCTTCCCACACTCCATAAAGATACTGGTAGGTTAATTTGCTGCTATCAAAAATTGACCCTAGTGCAGGCCTGTCCAACCTGCGGCCCTCCAGGTGTTGTGAAACTACAAGCCCCAGCATGCTTTGCCGGTAGACAACCAGTTGATAGCTGGAAGGGCATGCTGGGACTTGTAGTTTCACAACAGCTGGAGGGCCGCAGGTTGGACAGGCCTGCCCTAGTGTGTGTGTGTGTGTGTGTGTGTGTGTGTGTGTGTGTGTGTGTGTGTGTGTGTGTGTGAATTTAGATTGCAAGCTCCAAATGGGGCAGGGACTGAAGTGAATGAGTTCTCTGTACAGCGCTGCAGAATCAGTGTGGTTAAATAAATAAATGGCGATTATGATGGAGATGGAAGGGACATTTCAGTCTTGATAGATTCCCTCAAACAAATGGACACTGTACTACTTATACAAGGGATTTTTAAACCATTTTGTTGGCTCTTCATCCCCTCCTTAGAGGTTTTATTTTCACCCAAATTAGATGGATGCCCAAAATGACAGAGGGCTTTCGAAGTAAATTATGGATGTCCTGAGACCTGACATTTCACAAGACCCGAGTTATCAGCTCTGCTCGTAGGGCCTGGCTAAGTCTAACTTCTCTGCATACACAAGCTAAACAGATCTCATCTGTCTCTGGGCCTGCCTACATTCAAAAGACCATTGACACTTGCCTAGGTCAGACTCCGGTTAGTTAACAAAATACACTTTGAAAGGTTACATAAAATATTTAGTGTTATACATGAATTCAACAGAAAATAACAAATCAGTCATTATATAAACTACATTTCATCAGAATGCTAAAAGGATTCTATAAAGTGCATAGACTGGGATAAAGTTGAAGGAAAAAATATAGAAGAGTGGGCAGTCTTTAAAATGTTGTTGGAAACACACATAGGTTCATTCCTATGGGAAATAAATGTAGAATTAAAGTCTAAACCAATGTGGCTAAATACAAAGGCTAGGGAAGAAATGCAAAGGAAGAAGCGTGCATTTAAATTGTTTAAGTCTGAAGGGTCTGAGGAGTCCTTCCGTAGGTACAAGGAATGTAGTAAAACGTGCAAAAAAAGGAAATTAGATTGGCTAAATTAGAAAGGATGGCAAAAGGATTAAATAAAATATAATATAGGACCCCTAAGTAGTGAGATGGGTTAAATTAATAAATGATACTAAGGAAAAAGTAGAGAAACTTTCTTTTCTTCAGTATTTACGAGAGGAACAAATGGTAGGAATACATAACGGAAATGAAACCATACCATTAACCAAAACTTGGCTCTCAAAGGAAGAAATCAAAAGGCGACTGAAGATTATTAACATAAAGCCCTAGGTCCAGATAGCATACACCCAAGGGTTCTTATTGAGCTGCACTCTGAAAAATAAAAATAGCGGTCTAGCTTTTTCTTAGATTCAATCTCATCAGGCTCAGTACCAAGGGACTTGTGAATAGCAAGTGTGGTGCTGTTTAAAAAGGGGACGAGATCACAACCACAAATATAGACCTTTAAGCCTGGACATCAATAGTGGGGAAGCTACTGGAAGGTATATTAAGGTATAGTATTCAGGATTACTTGGTGCACAATAAGAATATTAGTTTGATATGAGCTATCCCTCGCAAATCCATGCTTATTTCCACTATTTTAATTAGATTCTACAAAGGAAGTTAATGGGAACTTGGACCAGTGCAGCACAGCAGATGTGGCCTACTTAGATCTTGCAATGGCCTTTGATACAGTGCCACCCGAGGTTCATTTAGAGAATAAGGGAACTGGGTCTAGGAAACATTTCTACTTGGATCATAAACTGGTTAGAAAAAAGGGAACCGTTGTGATAAATGGAACATTTTCCAATTGGTCAAAATTTCTAAGTGGAGTACCTCAAGGTTCTGTGCTGGGGCCACTCTTTATTAATGACCTTGAAGGTTTAGAGAGTAAACATATTAAAGTTTCCATTTTTGCAGATGACACTAAACTCTGTAAGGTAATAAAATCAGAGCAAGATGTAGCTTCTCTACAGAGGGACTTAAAAAGACTGGAGAATTGGGCGGCCAAATTGAATATGAGGTTTAACATAGATAAATATAACGTTATGCATTTAGGGATCAAAAACAAAATCTATAAATTAAATGGGATTATTTAGGGGAATCTATAATGCAAAAGGTTTTGGGAGTGCTCGTAGACAGTAGACTAAGCAATAGTGCTCAGTGTCAAGCAACAGCTGCAAGGGCAGGTTAAGTGTTAGCATGCATGAAAAGGGGCATAATTTTGCCACTGTATAAGTTGTTGGCAAAATCTCATTGCATATGGAGTACAGTTCTGGGCACCACTCTATAAAAAAAAAGAAGAATATTTTGGAACTAGAAAGGGTTCAGAGAAGGGCGACAAAATTGATAAATCATTAAATTATGAGGTAAGGTCAGCCAGTTTATGCATGTTTATTTTAAAAAAGAACCGTCTAAGAGGAGATATGATTATGTACAAATCACATTAAGGGTCAATACAAAGGACATGCATGGTAATTTTTTACCCCAAGGACTATACACAGGACACATGGTCATCCTGTAAGGTTAGAAGAGAGGAAGTTTCACAACAAGCAAAAGGAAGGGTTCTTTACAGTAAGGGCAGTCAAGATATGGAATTCACTGTAAGGGAAGGGTGTAATAGCAAATTCAATAGATATGTTTAAGAAAGGGTTAGTCAAACTTTTAGCAGAAAAAAAACAACAAAAAACCAAATCCAGGGAAACAACCATTAATTAAAATGAAGGATAGCAGTGCATATAGGTAAAAAAAAAAAAAAAAAAAAAATAGGACTGCAATATTGGGTCTGGATTGATTTTTCCATTATTGAAACAGATTGGCGATTGCTTAATCTGGATCAATTTCAAATATATGAAAGGGATAGCAGGAGATCAAAATAGGTTGAACTTGAAGGACTGGTGTCTTTTTTTCAACTTCATCAACTAGGTTACCCATATTGCAGGTATTTGTGACATGTAGCCTCAAAACAAAATTAGACCTTTTTCCACTATTAATGAGATCTTTTAACCAAAAAAAGCAAGTGAAAATAAAAAACAAAAACCCTGCTATACCATGGTTGCATAGGAGGGACACTGCTAAAGTAATACTTTGTGGAAGTACAACTACAATAAAAGCAAAAGGTAAGTCTTTCAAATGATTCAATATCAACTTCACACATATGGGGGTAAATATATTAAGCTACAGGTTTAAAAAAGTGAAGATGTTGCCTATAGCAACCAGATTCTAGCTGTTATTTTGTAGACTGAACTAAATAACTAGAATCTGATTGGTAGCTAGAGGCATCCCCACTTTTTGAAACCAGCAGCTTGATAAATTCACCCCTGGTCTTTGCAATTCTATTCCACTCTTCCCTGCAAAATAAGTTAGAGGTTCATCAAATTGCAAGTGGGATTGGAGTCTGAGCTTTGACTAGGCCATTCCAACACTAATCTTCCTTTTGTAAAGCCATTGCTTGGTTGACTTGAGTGTGCGCTGTGGAAGGTTGTATCGGAGGTGAAATTCCTCTTCAGGTTTATGACAGGACAGAAAATTTAGCACCAATATGTCTTGATATTTTGAGATCCATTATGTCCTCTATCCAGACTAGAACCCTTGTCACAGCTGAAGAAAAACAGCTCCAAAGCATGCGGCTGTACCCACAATGCTTCACAGTGGGGATGGTGTTCTTTGGTTGATGAGTTGTTTTGTCTTTGTGCAAAGCATCTTTTAGAATTAAGGGCAACCTTGATCATAATATATTTCCCACATGTTTTGGGATGACCATATTTTTTACATGTGGAAAACGTAGATACTAGATGGGCTTGGATTTTTTTTTGATTTTTTTTTGAGAAATGGATTCTGTCTTGTCACTCTCCCATAGCCTAGGCATGTTCAAATAGCAAAAGATTGAGTCAGTTATTGTATGTGACAGTTACTGCATCTCCTTTAATGTTACCATAAGCCTCTTGGCAGCCTCCTTGAGGAGGTCCCATAGGGGTTTTGAAAGGTCCTGGCAGACTATGGCTATCCCAATAGGATGCAACCTGGAAAACTGCAATGGAATAAAGGAACAGCAGATCTTTATTTGGGGTTAAACACTTTAAATTATTGGCAGGTGTATTCCAGGTTTGGACATGTTTTTAAATGTGACTGTTTAACTATGAACACGAGCTAGGAATAAGCAGTGTTAAAACAATATTTAGCAATGTGAAAGCTTGTATGACGGTAAAGTGGGGAGATTGGTCGAGAGTTGGAGGTGGTCCAGTGGTCCTGTGTCACTTGAGCAAGTGACAAAGCATCTATACACTAAGTGATAGTGGAGAGTTGGGAAAAAAAAAAACCAAAACAAGGAATAAATGTTAAGAATGTGAGGGAGCGCTGGCCCAGTTGTGGGCCTCACCACTAGAGCGTGGTTGAGGACGCGCATCTGAAACTGGAGAAAAAGGCAGGAACTACAGATGTCATTCAAGGACTTAGCACACAGATTTTGCAGTCAATGGGAGATATACGAAATGTGGGCTTATTTTTTTCCTCAGGTTTGACAGTCAAGGTTGCTGTGGAATTTGAGTTCTTCACCTTCCTGCATGGACCTTGCACACATTCATAATCTACCCCCCCCCCCCTTTATGGGGACTATCTGGAAGTAATTTATCACAGTATGGCTCCAGGAGGAAGACAGTCCATGACAAATTCTATCAGCAGCCAAGGCCCACATAACCATAGGGCTCCAACCAAGTTACACTGAAGGAGAAGAGAACCCAGGCGGAATGCAGTTGGTAGGGTCAATTGGTTCATGCAATAAGTATTAGTACTGGATGAGGAGCTGCACCACCTTTATCAGTGTCTGAATTAGGAGACACAAGGAAAGCTAGTATTGGATGCATCTCCAAGGTACTGCCATTTATCCTACATGCACAGATGTGAGATTGAACATGCATGAGACATCATGAGAGTTCAGACATAGTTAGAATGAGGAGTTCAAGGTGGGGATGAAAGTATGCTCAAACTGTGATTAAGCATGTCCAGACAGTGTAACAATATGATGCAGTGGCCTCTGCATGTAATACTTTAGAAATGCTCCAACCATTCACAATGGCAAGAAGGCATATTTGGAGATTTTTCTTTTTTTCCCATTGGAGAAGTTTAATCTGAATAAAGTGGAAAGTGATGAGAGCCGAAGAAAGGATGAGAGAAGGCACTATAACCAAATCCCTATTTGATCATTTTTAATCAAATAGGGATCACAAGTGGAAAGAAAGGCTTGGACCTACTCATTTACAATGCCAGGTGTGCTGAAGGGAATAGAAGTGTATGTCATGAAGAGTGTGTGATGCAACAAGAGGATGGGAGTTCTCATCTCTGTCAGTTAAATCCATCTTTCAACAGAGTTTGGATAGAATACATATACACACTATATATCTGGGACTAAACATGGCTACACTTTCCAGATTAGGGCTGCAACCGAAGCAGTCAGGTTTGATTTCAGCAATGAAGTGACTGCAATTGGGAGAGGAGTCCATTTGTTGCAGATCTAGTTGTTGGACCTCAATTGGTGTTCTAACAACAAAAGAAAGAATGGGACACTCATCTGTGGGCATCAGTCAGAACAGAGAGAAGGCACTTGAGATCCACTAGAGGTCAGGCAGTTTTATCATCATGAGATTATTTATATGGGGCCACAAGAATTCCACAGAGTTGCAAAGAATTGTAATCATATGGCTAGGCATACAGAGCATGAAAATCAGAGGACAATATGCCAGCATTTATCAGGCTTCAAGAGGCTAATCTCCCATTCAAGCTCCTTGTAATTTACACTGGGGAAAATTACCTGGGAGTAGCTCCAATACGAGTTAATAGTTAGGATGACTTTATAATCCTATGGGGAAGGTTTCCCCTACACCATATGGTATGGCATCCTGAAAGATATCAAAAGTGTTAATTAAGCCAGGATGAAGACCAATGGGCAGAGGAGAAATTTGTGGCCCCTGAAGGGGCAGTAGTGGTGAGATGTCCAAATGAAAGATTGCATTATATGCCTTTTTAACAGTTGTAAAGTACATCTGATGGAAAATGGGCCAGACATTTTGGGCGTGATTCATAGGGGAACACAAGTTTAAATGTAACTTTCTTTTGAAAAAGTTGCAAATATAAATGTGTATGTACGGCACATTCAAAGATGAAGATGTGCCAAGATCTGAATGAGTAGCAAATGTGTAGGTATGACAGACAACCCTTGGTAACTTCTGTGAACATGTACATAAACCTTTTATTTTATATATTATGAATGTAATTGCTGTGAAGCTTGAATTAACCATCTAACAGCAGGAATAACACTCCAGGCATGTGTACACTTATTTTTATTTATCTTTCCTACAACACATTCGACAAATCCAATCTATAGTCAAGTGACTACTAAAGTCTCAATAAGTGTTTCTGAATCATTTGCAAATTTCTAATTACAACTATTTGCTAGTTTGGGTTTTGGTCATCATTCACTATTTACACCTGCCTCTCACAAACAAATTCTCTTTCATCTATATCTTACTATATTCAACTCCAAATACAAGCAAGTCGCTCGAGCAAATCCTTACTCTGCATTGCCTATGTTAGAACACCCCTTTCCACCCCTATCGCTCCTCTGCAAGCTCAAATGCCAACAAGTTGCAGTTCTGAATAGCCACAGTTGCATACTTTCACTTTCTGAGCATGTGCAGTGTGGAAAAACAAAGATATGCTACCCATTGTGTTCAGGGATGGACGTTGGAAATGAGCGCAGTTAGAGTGTAGTTGCACACATTTGAGGGGTGGGGGGGTAAACTCTATTTGATATGTGGGGTCCTGGAGAGTCTTGGTTAGGAGAACTAACAATATGTGCATAAAGGAATCCAATGGTATGGGAAAAGGTGCTCCAAAGGACAGAGTACCAAGTGGATGATTGCTATGGAAGTGATGTAGTCATTCTGGCAATGGTGAATCTGACAACAGTTATACTGTTGATACCAAATTGGTGACAGTTAAATCTCTCTTTAGACAGAGTTTGGCTAAAAGCTATGCATCTGGGACTAAACATAGGTACACTTTTTAGATTGGGAGCTGCAATTTAAGCAGCCAGCAGTGACCACCCAGACAATTCAGTATTAACACACACACAGTACAGGTCCCTGCAAGCATAGGCTGCCCCACACCCACCACCTCAGGGGTGTGGAAAGAGCCCTAGTGCCTTCAACATGGCACAACCACTTTTGGTCTCATCTCCCTAGGTGATCCTGCTACATGCTGATCACACACTGTGGGTTTCCCTGCTATAGTACCACCTGGCCTGGTTGGCAATGGCTTGTGCTGGTTCTAGTAAGATCTCAGGGGCTCAATTTTTTTTGTCCACCCGATTTTGCTAGTACCAGCCTAGGCTGGCAGCACTAGGGTTAATCTGTATTTTCTGTGACATTTAATTGTCATTTTTTTATATGCATGCAATTGTATATTATTGCTCTTTGAAGGTCGACATTGTGACTGTCAACATTCACAATGTAATCACTTTAAACACGTCAACTCATTTATTCAGTTGACATTTACATGGTCACCATTTTGGTGTCAACAGTATAATTTTTGCCATATCGTACCCAACCCCTATGGAAGTAGTTCATCCAAGAGCAAGGTTCCAAAGCGATATTGGTATTGTTGTGGCCAACTTAAAGCATAAAACCTGTATAGCTGAGGGGCATAGTTTTGTAGCGGCGGGAATGGGGTGAATTACAGGTAACTTACTGTGCGAAGGGACATTCGAAGTTGAATGGACGCTGCAATCAAGATGCATTATGCAAGTCATTCACCAAGTAGCATGTTTATATAATATACTAGGTATTGGACTGTCGAGGGACATTTTGTGTAAATTTTGCTTGTGTTTACATATTTAGTTACATTGAAGTCTTACATAACCAATAGCAGTAAATACCTCACATCCCACTGGCAGATGAAGCATTCAAGGCCACTTGTTAAAAGAAACATTATTACCATCTTAAAAATTCTGCACATAGCAACACTATTGGAACAATACTGTCTATTTTTATATTCTGCCTGGTTAAAGATATTTCAGTGAGGGATAGTAAATTTGTGTATGCCCAACTGGCAGCTATAAGTGTTTTCCCATTTATTTCTATTCTTCTAGAATACGCTACATCACTTTACAATTCTAAAAAAAAAAACTAATAAAATAAGACTGGATATTAAAGACAAAAGGTGAGAATCTCCTACTCCCAATCACTCGCTTGCAATCAATAGAAAAACAGGAGATTGATATATAGAGGTGCAACAGATTGCAAACAGAAACAATGGGGTTGTATAGCCAGTCACATACCAATGTTGGTTTGGGGGTTAGTTTGTTAGAAGGTTGTTTTCTTATAGAAAGAGAATACATTTACATTTTGATTAAACAAAGTGAAGGAACGGGAAATAAAAAAGAAAAAGTTGCATCAGGGATGGAGTTCCACACAGTGGGTGCAGTCGAGAATAGTCCTGTAAAGAGAATGGGAGTAGGTAATGTGGATGAGCAGTACAGCCCTTGGGCAGAGTGGAGGGATCAAGATGGGGGCCATTTTAAAACAAGAGAAAATACTTTTTTTGGTTGGTGAATGATCAGCAACAGTAAATCAGAATGTTCGTTCCCACGCATTGACTGGTAAATGGCTGGAATAAACCCAAGTACTCGGAGCTATCTACTGCAGCATACTAGAACATTCAAACGTCCTCTCGAGTGCCAAGAGACAACATGGGACTTCAGGAAAGGTAAATAATTAGAGAGAGCTAGTTTGGTCTGCATTATAAAGTTACCTCCATTTTATAGTGGTCAACAGCACAAGTTTGGCATTGTATAATGATCATTGAAATGCGTTCTGTTATGTATAGTGGCCACTAAAATGCTTGTATAGTAGTCAGATTAGGCTGGTAGGAATTGTATCATTTTTCATATAGGTCTTTAAAAGAAAATAAAGAAATAATTATATACACAATCACATTAGACACTTTGCCTTCATGGTTTTCGTCAGGCTTATTTTTCCCCCTATTGTGGTGCACTGGCTTGTGTTTGTCCTCTAGCCCCTGGCATCCAGAGGGCTATTAAACATGGAGTGGCTACTTCTCAGAGGGGCACAAGCTGTGGATTTTCCTGGTAATGTGACCAGCGCAGTATGCAAAACCTGGCACTGGTAATCATTTTTAAAGCAGGATCACCTCTTTCACTTGTTAAGAGGGAGGGGGGACTTTTTATTTTCTTAAACAGTTAAGATAAGTGCTGACGCGTTTGTCAGCACATACCTTTACACCAGCCCGATACACATTTACTTACAGGATTATCTATAGAGGGTGCCAAATATAACTAGGAAGAATCTCCAAGGAGGGTGTTATATTTATATACCCTTACTGCACTGGCTTTGTATTTGCAGGACCAGATCTACCATAAGTAGAAGTTATGCAACATTATAAATACAGCTGTATTTTTTTGGGCATATGTGCAGTGCAACAAAACATGTGTGACAGAAATGATCTCTTAATCAGGCCCAGTGAATATAGACCAACTTTACAGTGGTTCATTTGTGCATGAAACAAACATTAAATTTCCCATGAAGTACCTGCATCTGTATTCCTTTAATCTCCAGCTCTGAATGTGCCATTTCTATGCCTGGAAAAAATAAAATAATGAATGATATTTTCTTACATACCTTTAAAACTTCTCTTTATGCATGGATTGATCATTGCAGCGAAACATGAAAATGTTTTATTTTTAAGAAGAGACCTTAGTGTTTTTGCACAAAGATAGTGTATTAGGTCAATGAACAATAAAAGTAAGCTGCCGCCCCACACAAGGTAAGGAAGTGTTATATGAAATTGACAGCACAGAATCTTGTAAAGAATCCTATCCAATTACTTGCTTTTAAATGTGTTAATGCATGAAAAGGAGTAGAACATTAGAAACTATAGTTTATAGTGTTTTCACTGGCATTGGCTTTTCCCCGCATTGCTTTAGAGCAGCAATTTGAGAATGCTACTCATTTCAGATCCATGCATTTTCACATTTAAAATACATCAGAAAGCCCTAGTAAAAACACAACTAAAAGTAGTGTTTGCAGTTTAGGCACTTAAAACCAAAACTTAGACAATTAAGCAATATGTAAATAATAAAAGTTACAACCTGGACGGTCATTCACCAAATGACGTTCAGTGTCCTCATGGAGAAATGATTTTACAACATAAGTGAGGCGTCTGATCTTCTCATCACTATTAAGGGAAAGCTGTTCTTTGGTATTATTTATTATACTGGGCTCATTTTCTTCCAATTTGTCAGCTCCATGGATAAAATAGGTTTTCCTTCTGAGATTAAGGACATCCATCTCATCGGTCTGTGGCATGGGCTTCACACTTGGTAAGTTAGGCACAGTGTCTTTCAGTATACTGATAGGAGCATCAACATTAAAACTTTTCCTCTCAACAGCTGATTCATTTTCAACCACTTGTACTCTTTTCTTCTTCCTTGCAGGTGCCATTTCTTGTCTAACCAACTATACTTCTCAAACAATTTCAGCAAGAGTGCTGAAAAACCCTTAATTTATCTAGCCCAAAGGATTTGCCTTTAATTAGAAGTGATCACTTAATTTGTCACATATGAACTCTCATTGACAAGTTAGTTTTTTCTAATTGGTTTGGTATTTGATTGACAGGTGCAGAGCTGCTAGTATATTTATTTATTTATTGTTATGTTTTCAATAGCATTCTAAATGATAATAATATTATTAATAATAATAATAATAATAATAACAGTAAGAAACATTTTTGTCATAAATATTATGGCTCATTTTAAAACTATTCCATAAAGATTAAAGCATGAACTTTTTCACTGTGTATTAATTAGTTTTATCCTGCAAAATTATATTTTAAACTTAAATTTAAAGAACTTTCTTTAAACATTGTTGCCTTGTGAATATATTATTAGATAAGTACATTACTGTTATCATTATTGCATTTTACTCTGCACTTTGAAATACTGCTGACAACACATAAGATTACCAAACATGACTCTGAAGGTAATTTATGACTAGTACATTTAAAGGCAAACTCCCACTTCACAGCCCTTAGAACTGCCCCTGGAAAATCAATCTATGCTTTGCCTTGTGGTTTTGCAGGTACATCCATTTAAAAGTGCACATGGTGGAAAGAGTGAAACATTGCTTCAAAGTCCAAGCTATTAACACTTTATGACCACCCCACATCGAAATATGTTCTATTCTTCCCCCTTAAAACAAGGAATGCTTCTAAGTATTTTGGGGGGTTATAAGTAGTTACATACATTTGCCTAGGTATGGTCAGCACAGGACAATGTGATGCACCTTCCTATCACCAGAAGATGCAAAGTATTTCATTCCCACAAATGCTGCCATTTTTACTTGTAAAAATCATCCACATTGCTCAAAATCTGTAACATTTACAAACAACATTTGCTTCACTTCAGTTTCAATGGTATCATCATGAATGCCATTGCTGAAAACTTGGTACACTCTTCTGCAGGGAAGTTTTGAGATTGATCTTTGAACACTCTATTAAATGACTTCACGCATCTCTAGTTACAAGTTTCTTCTTTAATTTTAAGAATGTGTACAGAAGTGCACGACAGGCAGATATGTAAAGCACAGTTTCGTTTGGTTAGATTTGTTGTGTTTTCTTTAGAGTTGAATAGTAGTTTCCTAGTGCTACAATAAAGCATAAAGCATGAGGTAGTTTTTTTTTGGAATGTGTCAGAGTGAGTCCTGTCCAATCAGGGAAGCTGGTCTCTTACAGCATGCTGTGTGAAGAGCCTTGCACGAATTGTGATAAATTAGGCCACTAACCCTGTTATGCCCAAATCATGCTCATATCCACAAAAATGCACCCATTTAGAAGATGCCACACCCTTTCTTCAGATGGCCACATCTCCGATTCTTCAGAAAAGCTTATGGACTGAGACTGTTGCTTTCAAAACACACATCATACCCATGTAGTACTCTTCATTGTAAAACTATCAAATCCCATTCACTTACATTCCCATTACATTTTTAATACCACCACTTCTAAATTTCCATACCACCACTTCTAAGTTTCTACTTCGATCACTGTGTAGAGATTCAAAGAATTTCTGATATTGCATTTAAACTTGTATTATGCACTGCGCCCTTCTTGATATTATTACATCCACTCTGTGTAAATAAAACTGTTTAACGACTGTCCATATCCTGGAGCAGAGTTTACAGCTCACCATTGATGCGTTAGATGAGCAGGGTGGAGCAGAGACAGAGGAGGATACACAGGTAGGCAGCTGGGTAACAGTTACTAGGGATAGCAGAGGGAGGAAGAGGCAGGCCAGTTCTGAGCTAAGCAATCCGACCAGATTTGCCAGAATTGATGAAGATATTGTGGAAGGCAGTTCAGAATTGGTAGAGTTGGATGAGACTGCTTCCTCTAGCAACCAGGGGAATGGTCTCTCCAGCATAGAGGGGACCAAAGTTACTAAGGGACCCAGGCAGATTGTGGTGGTAGGGGATTCAATTATTAGGAAGGTAGATAGGGCAATCTGTTAATGGGGCCGTGCATGTCGAACAATGTGTTGTCTCCCAGGAGCTCGGGTTCGGCATATTACGAATCGGGTGGACAGATTTCTGGGAGGGGCTGAGAATGACCCGGCGGTTTTGGTGCATGTTGGCACCAATGACCGAGTTAGAGGAAGAAGGGGTGTCCTAAAGAATGATTTCAGAGACATAGATAGCAAACTTAAGGCAAGGACAATCAAGGTAGTATTTTTGGAAATATTATCTGTGCCACACGTTAGTCCAGGGAGGCAGCAGGAGATTTGGGAGGTTAATGCGTGGCTAAAAGATTGGTATAGGAAGGAGGGTTTTGGATTCTTACAGCACTGGGCTGATTTCTCAGTCAGTAGCCATCTTTATTGTCGAGATGAATTGCATATGAATTAGGAGGGGGCTTCTGTGCTAGGGGAGAGGATGGCTAGAAGGTTGGAGGAGATTTTAAACTAGGCTTCAGGGGGGAGGGGCAAGCAAGTATTAATGGGATAGACATTGAGAGTAGTCACCTCTCTGACTTTTCGCTCCTTGACCCCCTCCAATCCGGCTACCGTCCTTTCCACCTCTTACCCCGCTAATCGCTCCATCTCTGTATCCACGTCCATTTCTTTCCCCCCCCATCTACCCTCTCCCTGTTGGTGTCCTGCAGGGCCCTGTTCTTGGCCCTCTACTCTTTTTGCTCTATACTTCCTCCCTTGGTGCTCTCATCTCCTCATTCGGTCTTCAGTATCACCTGTATGCCGACGACATTCAACTCTACATCTCTTCTCCTGACCTTTCTTCCGCCGTCCTCTCTCCTCTCCCTCTGCCTCTCCACCATCTCCTCCTGGATGTCCGCGCGTTTTCTCAAAATCAATATCTCTAAAACGGAACTCATTGTCTGTCACACGCCGGTCCCATAGCTAGGTGCTAGCGTGTGACTTGCCCTTTAAGGAACTATGTTGGTGCTTGTCTTTTGCTTCAGAGTCTCTACCTTTCCATGGCTGTTTTATGTTATCCTGATTGGGACCTCCTTCTGAAGCTTATTGGTTCCTGAAGACTATTTCAACCTTCTGTGATCAGGGACTCATTGCCTGATCTTCATGTTACTCACACTGCCGTGGGTTCTGGCTGCATATCTGACTTCTAAACTATCTCCTGGATGTTATCTGTTGCCGAGTTCTGCTGGTCATCACCGCTCTCATCGGCTCCGCTGTTTACCACTTTGTGATCATTTACAAGCTGATATTATTCGTTGATTTCCATCTGCACACCGAACTGTCTCGTGAGTTGCCTATTACATCTGCACTCCTATTTGGCTCAACTATCTCTCGGCCCAGCTGACTGTATTCTTCATTGAACTACAATCAAGTTCTTGTCATCTGTGGTTCTATGTCTGGCACTGCTATATTACTACTCTGCTGATTATTAGTTGCTGGATTGTTCACAAGAATATATATTGCCGAGCTAGTAGCCAGTTCCGTTATTCAAGTTGTGTGCATTATCAGCTGTATCCTGTTTAATAATGAACTCTCGCCTCTTGGTGAACTGGGATTGTATGTGACTCCTAGTGTTATGCACGGTTGGACTATTATTGCCACGCTGTACTTCTAAGAAACATTCAATTGCATGTTTCCTGATTGCCCAAGTTCTTGGACTAAATTAACATCTCCTGGTCGAACCATTACGTTACCTGTAACCATCTGCTAAAGGAATCATACTTCATCTGGATCAGCCAAGTCTACTTACTACTCATATTGGACTTTCAGCTGTGTCAGTGTGTTCTGAAGGTTTCAGTGTTCTCTATCATTATCTCAGCGTTGAACTGTTTCTGCCAATACATGCCGTTGCTAATGGTTACCATCTGAAGTACTGCTGTAATTGTATTGTTTTATGAACTGCTGTGTACTCAGCCCAACTGAATTGTATTTATATATATTTTACATCTGTCATCTACTGTTGCTGAATCATCTATCAATATACTAATTGCAACACTATATTATCGTCTGTGTATCCTTCCTTGTGCTTCTCCCAATTTGAACTACCAACCCCAGCGGATCCTGTCTCCACCATCCTCTGCTTTTATTATATTGGTAGAGGTTGGGGATCCTCAAAATATCCATAGCCGTGACATTGTCTTTCCTCCATCCAGACTCCCATCCCACCACGACCTCTCTTTTGTTGTCAACCACACCGCTGCCTGGGGGTCACCCTCTACTCCTCTCTCTCTTTTGCACCCCACATTCATTCCCTTGCCCAAGCCTGTCGCTTCCAACTACGCAACATCGCCCGCATCCGTCCCTTTCTCTCTCAGGATGCCACCAAGACTATCATCTCCCGCCTGGATTACTGCAACCTCCTCCTCACCGGCCTCCCCCACTCCCATCTCTCCCCCCTCCGCTCTATACTTAAAGCGGCCGCAAAACTCATCTTCCTCTCACGCCGCTCCTCCTCTGCCTCCCCTCTATGCCTCGCCTTACACTGGCTTCCCTTCCCCTTCAGAATCCTTTTCAAACTCCTCACCACCACTTACAAGGCTCTCTCCCACACTACTACCCCCTATATCTTTAACCTACTCTCCATTCACACTCCTGCCCGCTCCCTGTGCTCAGCCATTGATCGCCGCCTCTCCTCCACTCTTATCACCTCTTCCCACTCCAAAATCTAAGACTTTTCCCGTGCAGCCCCCCTTCACTGGAATGACCTCTCTCATTCCATCCGCCCCTCTCCTACTCTGTACTCCTTCAAACGTGCACTGAAAACCCACCTCTTCCTTAAAGCCTACCAACCATCCGCAAAACCCCTTCATCTCCTCCACTTGCTCTCTCCCCTTGCCTCCTCTGGCTCCCCTTGTGCCTGTTCTGTTTTCCCTCCCTTAGGATGTAAGCTCACATGAGCAGGGCCCTTTTCCCTCCTGTCTCCCTGCCTGTTCTTCTGCTCCGAGTTTATTGCATTAATCAGCCTGGAGTTTCTGAAGTACTGGTATTTTTTGTTTATTGTTTTGTACTGTTTCATCCTGTATAGTGTACTGTTTGTTTGGTGTACGCGCTGCAGAAATCTTGTGGCACCTAACAAATAAAGGATAATAATAATAATGAGGAATTTAACAAGAGTCAAGGGAGTGAAGAGCAGGAAAAGGGAAGCATAGCTGATAAGGAGAGGCCCTTTATAAAGCAAAAAGAAATACCTAAGGGAAGCAATAGACTTAAGTCTATGCTTGCAAATGCAAGAAGCCTGACTGTTAAAATGGGGAAGTTAGAACTAGTAGCAATGAATGAGCAGTATGATATCATCGGTATTACAGAGACCTGATGGGATGATACACATGACTTGGCAGTCAACTTGGAAGGCTATACTTTCTTCAGGAGGCATAGGGTAAATAAAAGGAAAGGAGGAGTAGGTCTTTTTATTAAGCCAGAGTTAAAACCAAGTATTCAGGAAGTTATTTGCGAGAATATTGGAGATAATATAGAGGCCTTGTAGGTGGAAATATCCAGAGGAGGAAAAAGTTCAGAGAAGTTGCTCATAGGGTTATGCTATAAACCACCAGATATTAGTATGATTGAGGAAGCCCAAATTCTACAGAAAATTGAAAGGTCTACACAACTAGATCAAGTTTTAATTATGGGCGATTTTATTTACCCGGACATTGATTGGAGTACTGAGACCTGCGCTACAGCTAGGGAAAATAGGTTTCTGAGCATGCTAAAAGACCATTACATGTCCCAATTAGTAGAGGAACAGTGGGCTGTCTTTAAAATGTTGTTGGAAACATACACGTATATGTTCATTCCTATGGGAAATACATTTAAATGTGGCTAGTCTAAATTAGGAGTCCTTCCGTAGGTACAAGGAATGTAATAAAACCTGCAAAAAGGAAATTAGATTGACTTAATTAGAAAATGAAAAACAAGTTTCAAAAGAAAGTAAGGCAAACCCCCAAAAGTATATAAATGGCAAAAGGATTTAAAAAAAGATAATATAGGACCCCTAAGAAGTGAGATGGGTGAATTGATAAAAGATACTAAGGAAAAAGCAGAGGTATTAAACACTTTCTTATCTTCAGTATTTACTAGAGAGGAAAAAATGGTAGGAATAATACATAAAAATGGAATTGAAATCGTACCATTAATTAATACTTGTCTGACAAAGGAAGAAGTCCAAAGGCGACTGAAGAATATTAAGATAAATAAAGCTCCAGGTCCAGATGGCATACACCCAAGGGTTCTTATGGAGATGAACTCAGAAATAGCTAGACTGCTATTCTTAATTTTCATAGATTCAATCTCATCAGGCTCAGTACCGAGGGATTGGCGAATAGCAGATGTGGTGCCGTTGTTTAAAAAGGGGACGAGATCACAACCACAATTATAGATCTGTAAGCCTGACATCAATAGTGGGGAAACTACTGGAAGGTATATTAAGGGATAGTATTCAGGATTAGTTCGTGCACAATAAGAATATTAGTGGGAATCAGCATGGATTTGTGAGGGATAGCTCATGTTAAACTATTCTAATTAGTTTCTTTATGGAAGATAGTGGGAACTTAGACCAGGGCAGCACAGTATATGTGGTCTACTTAGATTGTGCAATGACCTTTGATACAGTGCCAAACAAGAGGTTGGTTTAGAAAATAAGGGAACTGGGCCTGGGAAACAAAAATTATACTTGAATCGAAAACTGGTTAGAGAATAGGGAACAGAGAGATGTGATAAATGGAACATTTTCTAATTGGTCAAAAGTTTTTAGTGGAGTACCTCAAGGTTCCGTGCTGGGGCTACTCCTTTTTAATATATTTATTAATGACCTTGGTGATGGTTTAGAGAGTAAAATTTCCATTTTTGCAGATGACACTAAACTCTGAGCTTCTCTACAGAGGGACTTAAATAAACTGGAGGATTGGGCAGCCAAATGGAATATGAGGTTTAACATAGATAAATGTAAGGTTATGCATTTAGGGATCAAAAACAAGCACGCAATCTATATATTAAATAGGATTAATTTAGGGGAATCTATAATGGAAAATGATTTGGGAGTGCTCGTAGACAGTAGACTAAACAATAGTGCTCTATGTCAAGCATTGACATGCATAAAAAGGGGCATAGATGCAAGGCAAGACAGTGTCAGTTGCCGCTGTATAAATAGTTGGTAAGACCTCATCTTGAATATGGAGTACAGTTCTGGGCACCACTCTATTAAAAAGATATTTTGAAACTAGAAAAGGTTCAGAGAAGGGGCGACAAAATTGATAAAGGGTATGGAGTCATTAAATTATGAGGAAAAGTTAACCAGTTTAGGCATGTTTACTTTAGAAAAGAGGCATTTTCTATGTACATGTCACGGTTCAGGGAGTTGGATCCTAGATCTGCCTAATGTAGCACTAATCCCAGCTTGGCGCGGAGTCTAACGGACGGATGGTATTCACTAGGAACCGCCACAAGGTGGTTTGGTCTTAGCTGCTTCTGCCCCCAGGTTGCGGCCCTCACTGGAAGTTTCAGGCGAGACCTATAGGGGAATGTAGATAGGAGAAGTTCTGCAGACCACAGGTTACAACAGGAGTGATGAAGCGTCAGCTCTGCGGACACGTGGTCACCACAGGGATAGTGGCGATGTACACAATGAAGTGTCAGCTCTGCAGACAACAGGTTATAGCATGAGTGATGGAGCGTCAGCTCTTCGGACAAGTGGTTACCACAGGGATAGTGGCGAAGTACACGATGAAGTGTCAGCTCTGCAAACAACAGGTACAGCAGGAGTGGTGGAGCATCAGCTCTGCAGAAAACTGATATAGCAGGAATGGTGAAGTGTCAGCTCTGTAGACAACTGGTACAGCAGGAGTGGTGGAGTGTCAGCTCTGCAGACAACTGGTATAGCAGGAATTGTGGAGCGTCAGCTCTGCAAACAGGTACAGCAGGAGTGTTGGAGTGTTGGCCATGAAAGAAACCAGTGTCCTGGATGAAAATTAGAGAGAGAGAGAGAGAGAGAGAGAGAGAGAGAGAGAGAGAGAGAGAGAGAGATCACTGTGAAGCCATCCAATTAATCTACACTTTTTAAACATAATGAAAATAACATTTTGGTCAAGAATAATATTATGTATTGTGTAAAATAAGAATTTTTGGCCGAATGTTGTGAGCAATGTGAGTGAAATAAACTATATTGCACAATAAATTATAAAGGATTGTATTTTTAATAAAAAAGGATTTTTAATTATCTAAGTGTGTGGAACTTACATTTATTCCTAGTGTATTTTATAAGTAAGGTTATTTATATAGTTAGGAAGCAGTATTTAGCAATATATGGAGAGGGAAGTGATTAGTAATATACGGTGGAGGCAATGTGTCACAGCTAAAATGTTATCAATGAGTACAGTTTAATGATAAGCCAACACAGCCCACATTCATCCATGAGATCAATGTCCCAGAATATTTGCAAGAAATCGATGGAGAGAAATTTCTGGAAAGGACAACATCTTTGGAAGTGAACGGGTTTCACTGTTTGCTACTCGAGAAAATTTGCAGAAACTGTAGGAACCCTCATATTGGGTGACGGATGGCACCTTCAAGACCTACCCAGCATTATTTTGTCAGATCTACACCAAACATGTTATGGTTGGTACAGATAAAGAGATCTGGGGGTAAATGTATTAATGTCCGGATTCTTCAACTCCGGCGTGTTCAGCGTCTTCGGCGGTTAAATTTAATCGCCGAAGACGCTGAACACGCCAGAGTTGAAGAATCCGGACATAAATACATTTACCCCCTGATGTTTTGCGCCCCTAGTCTATGGATTAATGTTGAGAAAAGAACAGGAGTAAAAAGAATGTTTTTTGCAAGACCTCCAGGAGTATGCCATGGAATATAGCATTGACCTGGCACCACAATACATGCTGACTGATTTTGAGATTGCTGCTATCAATGTCATCTAGAGAGAATTTTGAAACTGCAGTCATAAATGTTGCTTGTTTCATTTGGGTCAGAGCATTTGCAGAACCATGCAGATGGCAGGATTATCACAGCTTTACAACATGGACACCAATTTTGCTCTCCTGATGAGATATTTGCAAGCCCTGGCCTTTTTGCCACCAACAGGAATATCAGCTGTATTTGAGGAATTAAAAAGACATTTGCCAGAAAATGCAGTAGCAGTGGTGAAATATTTTGAGGAAAACTATGTGCGAAAGAATTAGGAGCCAATCTAAAAACACAGGACAATTGTTTCCCCCAAGCATGTGGTTGGTGGCAGAAAATACCAAATAATAAATTGGAAGGTTGGCACGGGCGTTGAAACAGCATATTGAGCGAGAAGAAGTTAAGTGTCTACAACCTGATCACCTACTTCATAAAAGAACAGAACACCACAAAAGCCCAAATTGAGAAAGTGACAGCCAACACTAGAAGGTCACCACCACAAAGGGAGCAGAAAGCAAAGGACACTTCTTTACAAACCAGAGGGAGAGAAAATGTTGACCTGATGACATTTTTAAGAGGGATCACGACCAACTTCTAAATTTGTTGTTGGCAACTGAAAAACCAGCACCATGACTGGAAAAGTTTGCAACCAAAAACTTCCTGGTAAGTGTGTACTTAGCAAAAAATGTCTGTGCATTGACAATGCTATCCAGTGTTCAACCATGTTAAACAATTATGTGTTTATTTAAGGTGCTGTCTCCCCTGTAACAAAATAAAAGTGTGGTATTGTCTGATTGCTTCCTTCCCACGATTTGCTGGTGAGTGCGCACTTTGAGCAGTGTCAGAACACGTCCACGTTGACCAATGCGCTATCAAATTGAGCATGCAATGTAATGTATTTTTTTATGAAATTGTGTTTTGACCGTAGGAAACCGTGTGCCAGATGTGATCTTCAAGCAAGTATGGAAGTCAATCTTAATTCCCACGAGTTGCTGGTGAGTGCGCACTTTGAGCAGTGTCAAAACATGTGCAATGTTGACCATTGCACTACAAAATCGAGGATGCAAAGTAATGTATTTTGTTTGTAAAATTGTGCTTTGACTGTAGGAAACCATGTGCCTAATGTGAACTTCAAGCAAGTATGGAGGTAAAGCAAAGTTGACCAATGTGCTACCACATCCAAAACATATTTACAAAACCAAAATTACTGTTTTGTAAAAGTTTGACATTAACTGTGTCATCTTTTTTGAAAATAGAAAATACGGGCATGTGGTATACTAAGAAGAGGAGGGTGCAGAATGTGCATGATTGAGGCCAATGACAATTTGAACAATCAAATGGATCTCTAAAATACAAGATGGCAAGAATTTAATGACATATATACTAAGGCAATTCTATCCTAAATGATTTGTTCTTAACTTTTAGAATATCGTGAAAAAAACAGACGTACTGGAGGAAGTTTTTTGCACATTTCATGGTAGCATTATTAAAAACACAAATATAAGAAGATTACTTTTAAATCGGTGAGTATATGCAGTGCTTTTTTTGTAAGAAAAAAGGTGTCGGAACTCACATCACTTAGTCAATCACTGCTCACCCACACACGTCAGTTATGTAACGAAACATTATGGTCGCCGCACGCAGTAAGCTTTCAGCACGTGACCGCATGACCAATCACAAGCTGAGCAGCGCCACAAGCTGAGCAGCGCCACAAGCGAGCAGTGCCATTACAACCAGCGCGGACAAAGCACGCATTCATCGGACTCGACACACAAGCAGCCCACCTGCACCGTTTTAATGATTTTGCCGCCGACCTGCTACGCTCGACAGCGCAATTCAAGTCCACATGGACCAAACATCAAATGTTCAAAAGTTACTTTTAAAACTTGAAAAATCCATCGGAAAAAGGTTCTGGTGAGTTCTATGACAAAAAAGCACTGAGTATAAGTATAAGAGTGGGGATTAAATATTTGTTAGTATTTATTTTTAGACAGGCTTGAGACTGATCTATTTATTGGTACAGGTACCTCCTATATTATTTACCACTCTGGATCCTGGAGAGAACTATATTCCCTAGCAATAAATTGGCGCTTTGAGGTGCTATATAGGGCTGGATTTCCTAAATATATCAACATATGTATTGGATTATATGAGACATCTCATTGTTTTTATTACGATATTACTCTGTCTTGTTTATCACTACCATTGCCATAGGTGGTTTTCAATTTTATATACCAAGTCATACTGATGATTTGTCTATATGATTGTTATTGGATGATATACTAATATCTTTTATATACTTGAATTAAATATTTTATGTTTACTTATGCCGGTCATTTGATGATTCGACTCCTCTCCGTCCATGGCTGTATGATACCAATCTTCCTTGGCCGGTTATAATGTTAGGAACTCCCAAGTCAGTACAGTGAAACTCGGGAACTACTCTGAAGGCCAGGTGTTCGCTGGAGCCCCTAGTGGTGGGGAGATACTGGGCTGCGGGCCGACCGAGGGTCGAGTAACGTATACTGACTTAAAGGAGTTCCCAGAAGTGGAGTGATTGGTGGACTGTAGTTAAGAAGAATCCTAGGTCAAAGGGTCACAGGCACAGATGCAATATACAAAGACAAGCGAAGGGTCAAACTCACAGGCAGAGAAGCAAAGTCCGAATTCCAGGCAAAAGGTCGAGGTCAGAAGAGAAGGGTCACAGGTCCAATAACAAGCAGGGGTCAAAACACGGGTAGTCAAATCCAAGGTAGCAGGAACCAAAACAGATAACACAAGCAGGCAGCAGGACTGAGGACAGAACGCTATAACCGGCAATGAGGCTTAGTCCTCATTGCCTTAAATAGTTCAAGCAGCCAATCCGAGAGAAGCCCAAACAGGAGAAGCCTAATAGATAGAAGTGCTGGTGGCCCATCGTAATGCAGTGCTCAGCTGCATACTAATAACTGACTCCTCTACAAGCTGCCTCCTAGGCACCTGGACAGCCATGATTGGCTCTCACCTAACTAGCCCTGTGCGTGCGCGCCCGCCTATTAACCAGCTGGCCGGGAGCGGCGTCAGGGAATCTGTAGCGTCCCAGTTGTTGCCCAGGCAACCGGGACATGTAAACCGGAAGTGACGTCCCGGTTACCGTAGCAACGGCCGGGACGTCATTGGAGGATCCTGGAGAGTCGCGGCGGTGCCCGCGGCCGCTGCGATCTCTAACAGAACTTGCGTCAAATGGAGTAACATGGATGAGGTTCCTAGATGGATAAGGTCCCTCCCTTGACTGACTGTGGCTTTAAATACACTTCAGATGGCTAGACAACTGTTGTCAGGATTTGGGTAAAAATAATTCCACACATAAGAAGTGGATTTTTTGGTCTTATGTCCAGGCATGACAATGGCTTTCTTCTTATCACATATCAGATTTGCTTCCACCGGTGTAGGACTTACACAAACAACATCATCCTCATCAACATCCTCATTAGCGGTTTGCCACTAAACTTTATTACTGTTAAATAAGAAGTGATTTTGAGCATTCTTCTTTGCCCTCGTCGGTTACACAAATATCCCCCTCCTCCTATTGCAATTCCAAAGTGGCATCCTCAATTGGTGTATCACCGGCTATACTCAGGCTGTTCAGGCACACATCTGCAGAAATGCTGAAACGGGCCTTCTTTATGGGTACCCTATCAGAATGATCATGATTACAAATAGCAATGGATGGACTCACCTCAGGGATCAGTGTCATTTCTGAATCTGAACATACATTTTCCTCCAATGCCTTACTGTTTTCTTCCAGCTCGGCTTTTACATGTAAAAGTATTTGGGCACCACTTTTGGAGTCCGAATGATAAGGTATTGCTTGGTCACGACTGACCTTACAAGAAGATGCCTCAGTAACAGTTTCAGATCTCACACTCATAGAGAAAGGCGAATACCTCATTCTTTATTTGCCACTGCATGTGTAGAATGGCATGTTGGCAAATTTTTTCTGCAGATAACTTTGCCTAGATTCCAGCTCTTTTTTTCTTAACCAAGGTAAAAGGTGTTTTTTTTTACATTTTTGTTTGGCTGACTTAAATACACTATGTACTTTTACATAGGCTTTACCAGATAAAGTACAGGGATTACTATCATCTTGACTGGTGGCAACAGCTGCTTGGTGCTCCTGCTCTTCTGCGTACTGCTGTAAATCCATTTTTATAACACCGTACACTTTGCAAATTTAGAAGAAAAGCCTGCAAGGACTAGTATTTGTATTTCAGCAATGGCGCAATGGAGCTCTTGTCTTTGGGTGTATTTAACACTGTACACTTTTTTGTGCAAATTATAAGCAAAGCCTGCAAGGACTAGTATTTGTATTTCAGCAATGGAGCAATGGAGCTCTTCTCTTTGGCTGTACATAACACCGTACACTTTTTTGTGCAAATTTAGAAGCAAAGCCTGCAAGGACTAGTATTTGTATTTCAGCAATGACAATTAGCAATGGAGCTGTTCTCTTTGGTTGTATATAACACGTACACTTTTTTGGGGAAATTTAGAAGCAAAGCCTGCAAGGACTAGTATTTGTATTTCAGCAATGGAGCTCTTCTCTTTGGGTGTAAATAACACCGTACACTTTTTTGTGCAAATTTAGAAGCAAAGCCTGCAAGGACTAGTATTTGTATTTCAGCAATGGCGCATTTGAGCTCTTTTCTTTGGGTGTATATAACACTGTACACTTTTTTGGGCAAGTTCAGAAGAAAAGCCTGCAAGGACTAGTATTTGCATTTCAGCAAGGGAGCAATGTAGCTCATCTCTTTGGGTGCATATAACACTGTACACATTTTGGTGTAAATTCAGAAGAAAAGCCTGCCAGGACTAGTATTTGTATATCAGCAATGACAATTAGCAATGGAGCAATGGGGCTCTTCTCTTTGGGTGTATATAACACTGTACTCTTTTTGGTGCAAATTCTGAAGAAAAGCCAGCAAGGACTAGTATTTGTATTTCAGCAATGACAATTAGCAACGCAGCGCTCCTTTTTGTGTTACCTAAATAACACAGTAGAATTGAATTGAAGAATTACATCAACACTAACAGTACTGTTATTTGTATTTTTCTGCAATGAGATTTAACACTGGAACTCTCCTTACTGTGTGTTACCTATATAACACAGTATAATAGGAAATAGGACTGCAGATTTTCACCAACCCTGACAGCACTAGTATTTGTATTTTTCTGCAATGAGATTTAGCACTGGGGATCTCTCCTTTCTGTGTGTTACCTATATAACACAGTAGAATTGGACTGCAGATTTACATCAACCCTGTAAGCACTATTATTTGTATTTTTCTGCAATGAGAATTAACAATGGAGCTCTCCTGAATGTCACTGATTGCGTTGTTGAAGACTGCTACCACCCTCCTCTTTCAATTCTATCTATTTGCTGCCCAACTGCTCTACACTCTTTGCTACCCCTTCTGCTTCCCTCTCTGAAATGGCGCTAGATCTCTGTGGAGGGCGGTATTTATAGATTCCAAAGCTCGCGAGATCCGAGATCCCAGATCTGACAATGTAACGATGATGTTTTGCCTCATTTTCGATTTCGAAAAAGCAGGAAAGTACCGAGCCGACTCGGCTCGGAACTTGGATCCCCTAAGCTCGGGTGTTTTCGGTTCCCGAGGAACTGACCCTGAGCATCTCTAAAGCAAATTAGCCTGCACTTCACTAAATTTATGTATGGCTTGTGCCAAATTAGGGACAGATGCCTGTTGTGCTTGTCTTGGTGACGGATTTGGTGGAGAGACTGGTCCTGCAGGCTGACCATGGTCAGCCACTTCAAGGACATCCAACACAGTTTCCAGGGTGATATTAATATCACTTTGGATGTCTGGTGCATCAATATGTTCTGTGTCCCAGATTGTAGCACGTGATCCATAGGCTTTTGGTGCTCCTTAACAAAATGTTTAAAAAATAACTTTCTAGTCATTAACAGAAGAAATGCATTTACCAGATTTTATGACAATTTGAAAATGATTTAAACAAAGGTTATACATTATACAATGACAACATAGGTGGATTTACCTTTCAAGCAGTCATCATGACAACTGTTGCTGATGCTTATGTTTGAGAGTACCCTGTAAGTTAGAAAGTCAGACATGTCTTAAATTATTATGTTTGGATGGTTAAAAAAAACCACTAAAAAACACAAAATGTCATTAGTACATTAGGTAACCAGTTTCAGACAAAGACTTTTGTTTGAAATTTTTTATCTAATGTAAAATCTAACATTTACATGATGCTGGCATATTGTTTGACCATAAAGGAGTAAAATAATTTAATTGATATATTACTCACCGGTCTGAGGTTGGGACAGAGGTTTGTCTGTGTCCTGCACAATTTATACCCTTAATTAATTCTATGGGGTTGAGCTGTTTAAACTCCTCTTCAAAGGAGGTGTATGTAATTACCATGGCCTGACCACCACCAGTCCCTGCAGCTGCACGCCTCTCCTCCTACATTTTCTCCTTTACTCGCCTTTTAATTCTGTTTTCTACAGTTTTCAATGCCCCTTTTCATGGGGCCAACAGCATTGACCACATCACATGCTTGACTCCACAGCTGCTTTTTCGGTTTTTCTTTTTGGTTTTGGCAAAACCTCCCTTGCGTGTTTTGGTTTTGGATCTGTATTTTTTTAGAAAAATTGCTAAAATATGCTATAATTACATAATTTTGCACTTTTTTTGTTCCTTTTGTCAATTTTACCATCTCATAGGTCACAATATTATTTTCATACACTTTCAGACAAAGACTGCAGCGAGCTGTCTGGAGGCTAAGCAACAGAGCAACAACACAAACACTCGGCAGTTCATAGCACATCTAGGAAACATTGCCACAAAGCAGTGGCAGAGAAGAAAAATGGTGCAAGATGGAATTGTCCTTGGGACTTCCCACCCACCCGGGACTTCCCACCCACCCATGTGTTAAAAAGATTTAACAAACTCAAACAGAAACAAGAGAGGTAGCAGGTACAGTTTAACAAACCAAGCACTTCAGCGACAAGGAGTGCTACTTTTGTGGCTGTTGTGCTTGATTTGTTTGGCCCCCACAAGACAAGCTAACAGTGCTGTCATTGAATTGTAAGACTGCAGCAAGAGGCTGTTTAGAACAATGGCACACACACATCAGTTTATCTCACATCTAGGAAACATTGCCAGTGCCACACAGCAGTGTCAGGAAAGAAAAGCGGTTCAAGATGGAATTATCCTTGGGCCCTCCCACATACCCTTATGTTGGATCTTAAAAAGGACATGCACAATTTAATAAACCAAGCAAGAAAGAAACCAAAAATGTAAAAAAAAAACCACATCTTTAATAAAGCTGAAAGTTTACTGTACAAAAACATGCCATTATACCCAAAATATTAATGAGCTTTCCAGCATCAGCATATCTCTCAGATAGATCCCAGCACCTGCAATCTACACTGTCATCATCCTCACCCTCATCCTCCCCCTCATCAGTGTGTACATCATCTTCACACAATACTAATTCATCCCCGCTGGAAACCACTTTTACAGAAGTCTCTGTACTTTGATGTAATTGCTGGCAATGGCCTTCCTCAAGCAATGTGTAGTTTCATTTTATGGGAGAGCTGTTACGATTCCTGGGCAATTCTTTTAGACCAGACCAAATGTCAAAATATTGTGCTGACTCATCTGCATCTCCACTGGGTGTCTTCTGAAAGTTTTTTTCCTAGCAGCAGTTGCCAAAGAAACTAAGGGAGGAGACATTGTGTCATGTACCACATGAGCTGTTAGCGGAATTGCTTTGTTTCATCTCTTACTTCAATTTCTCTAGCTGCTTTTCTAAAACTCTAATTAGGGGAATCACTTAACTGAAGCTGACAGTGTCTGAACTAACTTCACAGGTGACTAAATGGTTTCGGCACCTTGCACAACACGGTAAGTATTTACCACTGTGCTGGACTAAAGTACATTCCCCCTCAAATTCTATTTTTCTTGCAGCTGCTGCAATCTACCCACTGTACATTTAACTACAGATATGTGGACCATCAGAACTGAGCAAACTAAAGATTATATGACTGTGACAGCCCACTGGGTTGATGAATCGCCTTCAGTAGAAGGAACAGCAAGCTGTACCCGACAATGCCAGATTTTTCAGAGGCAGGCTTACCTGTGTATCACCAGCTTCACTAAGAGGCATACCGTTGACAACCTGTTAGAAAAACTAAGGGATGCCATTGCAATATGGCTTATACCGTTTGACTCTCCTGAAGATATGTCATTTCTGATAACGCCACCAATATTGTGAGAGCATTACATCTGAGTGAAATCCATCATATTATCTGTTTTATTCACAAAATTAACGTGGTGGTACAGAGCTTTTTGAAAAATGACGGAGATGCTTTCTGTGGCCCAAGGACATTTTTGCCATTCTGCAACAGCATATAGGAAATTGCAGCAGCTGCAAGAACAATTTTTTCTGCCCTGCAACAAACTGAAGCAAGAGGTGGTAACAAGGTGGAATTCACCCTTTATATGCTTGTGAGGAAGGAGGAACAGTGGAAAGCCATCCATGCTTACTCCACAAGCCATAACATTGGGAAAGGAGAAGGAATGTAGTTTAGTCCAGCACAGTGGAGAATACTTTTCGTGTAGTGCAAGGTGCTGAACTGTTCAAAGTCATCACCTGTAAAGTGAGTTCAGACACTGCTATCTTGAGCAAAGTGACTCCCTTAATTAGACTTTTGGAAAACCAGCATGAGAAATTGAAGGAGGAGATGAAATAAAGCAATTATGCTAAGTATGTCGGACTTGTAGAGCAAGTACTTTATTCGCTTTGCCAGGATCCAAGAGTTATCAACATCTTGAAATTGGATCACTACATTTTGCCAACTATGCTTGATCCGAGGTTTAAGAACTATGTCTTCTCTTTCTTTCCAACTGCCCCAGATCACAAGAGATGCAATGAGCTCCTGGTGAGTAAGCTGACATCTGAAATGGTACATCAGACAACAGCGTCCTCTCCTTCAGTTCCTCAGGATACTGCTGGTAGATATAAACTAGGCTTTTCCAAGAGACCCAGGTGCAGATGAGTCAGCAGAATATTTTCACATCTGGAATGGTCTAAAAGAATTGCCCAAAAAGCGTGCACCTCTGCCGTAACTACACCTGATCGTACTGTCAACATCCAAAGAATGGTGGAGGATTATTTCACCTTTATTAGAGAGGTGTTCTTTTCTTTAAAAAGGTAAAAGCTTTATTTATTAATTTTTAGTTTCCCTGACTTAAAACCACTATGCACTTGAACATAGGCTTTAGCAGATGACGTAAAGGGAATAGTATCATCATGACTGGTGCCAGCAGCTGCTTGGTGCTCCGAGTCTTTTGTGGACTGATGGAATCCATAAGGATGGCACAGAGCAATGTGACTGAAGACTGGAGAGAGACAAGAAAAATATGACTGGAGAGCGACAAGAACACTGCTACCCCTGTTTCTGTGTGACCAATGGCACTGAGAGTGAAGAGTGACAAGAACAATGTGAAACAATGTGACTGAAGACTGGAGAGCAACAAGAACACTACTACCCCTGTTTCTGTGTGACCAACGACACTGAGACTGGAGACTGACAACAACAATGTGACTGGAGTCTGGAGGGTGATAGGAACACTGCCACCCCCCTGTTTCTGTATGAGCAATGACACAGAGCAATGTCACTGTAGAGTGACCAGAACACTGCCACCCCTCCTGTTTCTGTATGAGCAATGGCACTGAAGACTTGTAAGTACACTACCACCCCTCCTGTTTCTGTATGAGCAATGCCACAGAGCAATGTCACTGGAGCCTTATAAGAACACTACCACCCCTTCTGTTTCTGTATGAGCATGACTGATAACAAGAGCACTACCTTCCCTGCTGTTTCAGTGCGTGTGAGCTGTAGCACAGTACAATGTCACTGGAGAATGCCAATAAAATTGCCACCCTTTCTCTTTATGTTTTAGCTAGGACGCTGGCCAACTGCACTGGAGACTGCCAAGAACGCTGCTACCCCTTCTGTGTCTGTCTGTGAATTCGCCAGTGATCTCTAATGATTTGCAAAAATCGAAGCTTGATACATTTACCTCTAGGACTGAGATTAATAAGCACATATATTTTTTTTAGAATAATGAGAGTAAGTGGAGCACACCATATTATATATGTTTTTATCAAACAAACAAACTCAAGTTTGCAACTTAGATCCCCTTAAAAAATGTTAATTATTATCTATAATAACATAAGCCTGAACAGGATCCCTTTGAATGCTTTCATGTCAAGTTTACTGGTCTATAATTTCCTCACTCATTTTTGGAAATAGTGATGTATGAGTTACCAAATTTAATTTGCTTAGAACACATGTATTTCTGTACTTGAAAAACAATTAGGATCAGATTTATTTTCTTTAGCAGTAAGTTTCTCAGTTTCTAATTTTGCCATTATGATTTCTTATCAGAATACTGGAGAAGTTATATCTCTTTTTCTAGTTCAAAAGTCTCACAGTTCTTGGGCTGCCCCAATGGTATTGGTCCTAAAAAAATGTGAGAGCACCAGGATCTTTGATTTTAAGCTTGCGAGCAGGGTTCTCTTACCTCTCTGTCTGTATGTATTACCCAGTATTGTTTTATTAATGTTTGTTCCCAATTGTAAAGCGCTACGGAATTTGCTGGCACTATATAAATAAATGTTGATGATGATGATCTGTGTAGACTATAGGAGGTTGAATGACGCCACAGTGTTTGATGCATATCCTATGCCTAGGATAAATTAATGCTTGATCAGTTTGCCCAGGCACACTACATCACCATCATGAGTACTGGCAGATTCAATTGTCACCCGAGGCACGTGAGCGGTCCACATTTATCACCCCATTTGGGCTGTTTGAGTTTTTGGTCATGCCCTTTGGAATGAAAAATGCCCCTGTGTCCTTCCAGTGCCTGGTCAATGACCTGCTAGAGGGCCAGGAGGGACATGCAGCTGCCTACCTGAAGGACATTGCGGAGTTCAGTGTGTTAGGCCAAATTACTAAGGCAGATCTGACTATCAAGCCAGAAAGAGTGCCAGCTTGGCATACATGAAGTGCAGTACTCGGGGCACCATGTAGGGGGTGGTAGCCTTCGCCTAGAGCCAGGCAAGGTAGAGGCTATCACTGCGTGCTGACCCCTACAACGAAAAAGCAGGTCATGTGTTTTTTAGGTATGGCTGGGTATTATCGAAAGTTCGTGCTCCATAAAAGCACCCTAGCCAAACCTCTGACTGACTTAACAAAAAAGAAATTACCACAGGTGGTTAATTGGACAGAGGAATGTGAGATTGCATTTACAGCTCTGAAATCTGCTCTGACCCAGTCCCCTGTGCTACAGGCCCCAGATTTCAAATAGAGATTTATAGTACAACTCCCTCGAGAGGTGACTTATGCTACCATTGAACGAGAGTGCTTAGCCATTGCATGAGCACTTCAAAATCTACAGCCCTACCTGTATAGACGGGATTTCAACATTATTACAGACCATAATCCTCTAAGCTTGCTGAATAGAGTTTCTGGAGATAATGGTAAGCTTTTAAGATGGAGTTTAATTCTGAAGCAATATAACTTCACCATTCAGCAGCGGAAGGGCTCAGAACGTGAAAACGCAGATGGTCTCTCGCGCCAAGGGGCAGAAGTGGTGAATGGGCAGGAGAGACAGTGACAGGTCACAGTTCTCTGTGCCCTAGGTTTAGGGGAGGTGTGATGATTATATATTATTGTTATTCTCCCTTAATATTCAGGCACAACAATGTATATTGTATGTAGCCTTGTAATGTAATCTCAACATGTGCTTTGCTAAATGACATGAGTCTGAACCTATGCAAGCATCTCTGAGGAGTTTTTATTGTATGCAGAGGATGTGCACCTGACAGGCCAAGCAGAATGAGCAGAGGTGAGAACTCAGGCCCTGTGAAGATTCCAGATTTCAGGACATCCATAGCTCACTTCAAAAGCCATTTGTCATCTTAGGAATCAATCTGACCTAATTGAAAATGTAATTCCTAAGGTGGGGATGAGAGCTATGTGAAAAGGTTTAAAATCATCTGTCTTAGACAATAACGTTTGCATTTCTAAAGAGGAGACTTACAGTATCTAGATTGAAGTGTGCCATCCTTCTCAAAGTGTACGTCTCTCACGCCAAGTCTTATTTTAAGACTCTGGTTTTATTTCCTATTTTATTTCTGAAACTTATTTGTGCAACGTATCTTGTATGTCTTGTTATTAACTGTTTTGTAATTAAGCCTTGGAAATATTTTTCAGATTAAATAAATTTAATCTAGCATATTCTTTGTGAATTTACAAAGCCAAGTGAGGCTTATGCTACATGTGTATGTTATTTAAGTGTGAAATATTGTTAAGTGGTTTTAGTAAATGCAAGGACACCATAGTAAATCTTTCATGGTGGCAGAAAAGGTATATTCATTGGTAAGTGACTAAGCTGTTCGGATTGCTGTATCTGAGACAAGCTGAGCGTTTGAGAAACTCAAATTTAGCTTTTTTGAAATTTGTGTTTTTTGTAGCCATACTTAAATATAATTTAAAAAAACAGCTCAAATGTAATCATATTATAATCTCAATTGTCTAGCTGTCCCCTACCTATACATTAGATGAAATATAATTTCTATCATCATCTTATAAACAGAGCCTCATAATGCTTACCCCCTTTTAGTGGATCCTTCCACTATCATGTAAAATATTATGTTTTGCTGCTTTGCAGTCTCAGATTCCATTTCAGATTCTTCTGTATGTCAGCACTGGTATGTTTTTTGTGCTGGATGTTGCTAAGCAACCATATTCACCTTGCAAGACGCATCACTGCTCACTACCTAGCAGCTGAGCAGTCAACACACTCTTGAGCAGTCAATCCACTCTGCTCACATGATTTCTACCCAGCAGCTGATTGGCCAGGACCTACATAAATAAACTCATTGCATTTATTGCCTTGCTGGTGTTAGGTTTACCTATGTTAATTCCTCTACTGATGGATTTATTGTGTTTGACCTTGACCATACGTTTACTGGACTTGCTTTTGGATCTCTGCCTTTTTTGACCTAGTGTACCTTTCCTGACTCTGACCCAGCTTTTCAATTGACCATTCTCTTTTGTGTCCTGTTTGTCTTGTTTTGTTTGCGTAGCTCTGAGTTTCTATGATTCTACCTCTCTCACGGTTGTTAGCAATTTTACACTACTGGGATCAAGTACAGGGGGCATCTGAGTACCAGTGAACAGTCTGGTTCTGGGAAAAGCGGCTGCTAATGGTGACAAAGCATCTGGCACCAAAGGTTATGTATAGGGGTTATCAGTTTCTGATTATGAGGTTCTGGTAGTCTTATAATATTGATAAACATATTTTCTTTTACTAGAACACTAGAAACAGGGTTTATGTAGTTTTGGACATACATTTGCTTTATTTTCATAACATACACATTTCCGATGCATGCCAAATAAAGATACACATATATCTGTATGCAGATTTTCTTACATCTCACACTTATCCTTATGACTGGAGACGCCATACAAGGTAGGGAAGGGAGAGGTGAATATAGGCCAAAAAAAGTAAGGGTATGTTCATGTATTTGTAACTGATATAGACCTATACCTAAACACATATACACCAACAGTATAACCCTTACAGGTGCTGTAGGGCTAGTGTAATGAGATTCAATGATGATGATGGCAATCAACAGAACTAGCTATGTGCTTCTGATTGACAGATTATGGATTGACCCCTCTAGTTGATAATATTCAATTCATTAGTGTATCTGCTATATTATTATTATTAAGTCAGGGCCATATATTTGCATTATTAAATTGATCTTTCCATTTGGACTGCGACAGGAAAGAAGTTTCCCATTTTTTATAGGGGAAAATAGCAGATGTTTATATTTAATTTAAGTTCATTTAATTTTTAATTGTATTTAGTTATATTTTGTGTGGAACATGCAATTTTCGCATTTATTAATAAAGACACTATTCTCTTTTGTATGACACGTCATTACATTATTATATTGTGTAAAAAAACAGGGTATGGTGCCTTTGGCATTTACTACTAACACTGTCAGTATACATCTCTATTCTATTGTGCTGCATAGGTCTACACACTTGCTACTCCTGACGTAAATCTGGCATATTGACATATAGTGATGTACAGCTGGATGCATCTTGAGTTGCATCCAACTGAACATATGCACATAAATCATCATCATCATTTATTTATATAGCACCAGTAAATTTCGTAGCTGTCTACAATTGGGAATAAACACAGTAATAAAACAATACTGGGTAATACAGACAGACAGAGAGGTAAGAGGGCCCTGCATGCAAGCTTACAATGTATGGATAATGTGCTTTTTATACGTTTCTTTTTATACTTATGTTCAGTGAAAACAAATGATTTCAACTCTACATGAGCCCCTCGGTGTTCCAATTTCTACATTGATAGTTAAAATCCACCATAGTTAGAACTGAACTTTTTATACAGTATTTTTGCTACCTAAAAAAATCCTAATCAACACTTTATTGGTGTCTTTTTTTGCATATATCTCCCAAAAAGAGACATTTTTAATTTTAGTAATAAAGGGGCTTTGGACCCAGTGGATCATTAATTCAAATGTGAGTACTGTAAAGTTTTGTTTCCATTTCAATTCATATGTAGCTAATTTCTGAATCAATTGAAGGAATGAGGCAAATAATTTTGTTATGTAGGAACACAAGTGATGTCCGATCAAGGTCTCATTTGCCAGTGTGTGTGTGTGTGTGTGTGTGTGTGTGTGAATATGTGTGTGTATGTGTGTGTGTATGTGTATACATATACTCTGAGGGTAATTTAAATACAGGTTACATTTTGTAAGTTTGATGGTGGACAGTTGCTGTCTGAATAAACACTTGTTTATTTACTGTCATGAGATCCTACCCACAATAAGTTACCCATGGTTCCTGTCCCTAGTCCCTAATTAGGCTTCTGTCTTGGTTGAATGGTCAGTAAGCAAAACTTGAGAGAACATTCATCAAGTAGCATACCAGGACATGCCTTTGCCTGCTTGGTTTTCATACATTAATAATTTGGCTTTACCTAACTTATTTGGAAGACTATAAGTATTACTTACCATATATTTAATGTATAATGTAATATACGTCTGCCAATTTTCATTCTAAGTACATCCTTATTTCACCTTCTAACCCCATCCCTGCCTCACCCCAAATTGTCTTAACTTAGACTCGCTTACTGGCTATGCTGTCTGGCACGCTACATGTTACCTCCTTTGGCTACAGGTAAATCAACACTAAAATCCATGAATATTTGAGCTTCCGTTGAAATGTACTAAATATAGCCAAGCAAGAAGATTTGTTTATAGGGTACACCTTACAAGCATCAATATAGTAAATATCTCTCAGGTCATCAAACTATTATAAAACATAAACAGACATTCATAGTCATATGAAAATGTGGGTGGCTCACCAGTTTTATGCATTTCTTTTAGGTTGGATAGATGGTGATTGGCTGAAACATAGAGTAATTCAGATTTGTCAGATGTAGTATGTTTTGTGGCTTGTTGAATTTGATATAATACATCAGTATTCAGTAATTATTTGATAATCATGGAGAATGGAAATGGAAAGGATTAAGCTTGGTGTTCATTCAGGTAGTGGTTTGGCAAAGTTTTTTAGGCATTCCAAAGAATTTTGAGAGAATATACCATAACTAACCACAGAGGCATAAGCTTTTCAAGGCCATTTTTGGATTAGCCTCCTGCTTAGTCAAAGCAGTAAGCATAGCTAATGAAGAGTAATTCTTAATGAAAAAACTATACTACTTTTAAAAAACACAAAAAGGTTGGCAAGTGGTCATGGTGAAGTTAGTTGAAACTGGAGAAAGAAAGCTAGAGTATAGACTTTATCTTTGATATTAGTTAAATGTAAGAAAATTTTTTGTGAGGAGCCTGTTCTATTCTTTGATAGCATGTCTGAGATTGTCTCCTCATTGTCTGTAGAATCCTTTGGTTTTCAGCAATAGAAAAAAACAATAGTTCATCCTTCCCTACATGTACCTAAAAGTTATATAAATCTGCTGTAAGTAAATTAAAATGTTATACATTGCAACTTCGCAGTTTGTGATCAAGTGTTGCTATTTGTATATTTTATTTAAAAAAAAAAAGAAAAATAAATCTGTAAAAAAAGCACAGTTTCCATAGGCAGCCCTACCAGGCAAACCAATGCAGTTGTTTCAGACAGAAAGAATGTGGGGGAGTCAGGAATCTAATTATCATGCTAGCACCATCTCTACCATTTCAATCCATTTAATATTGTGATAACATGAACCTATCACATTTTGTAATGCTCTAAAAATATATTGTTGTTTCTTACAACAAATAAAAGAGTTTCAAATTAGTTCCTTCCTCCGCAAGCAAAATTGTTGGGTTTTCTAGGTATTTGAAACATACTAAGCATTTTAACTTAATCTTGTAAATGATGACTAGGGTGGTTAACACTTTCAGCCAACAAGGTTATTGATTGTAGCATTATGCAAGATTATTAGAAAACTATTCCTTGATGACATAGACATGAGGTCCATGTTAGTCAAAGCTCTGATAGGTTTAAATGTGTTCAATGCAATTGAAAATTACGGGGTAAATGTATCAAGATGCAAGATTCCGGCGGATTTGAAAAGTGGAGACGTTGCCTATAGCAACCAATAAGCGTCTAGCTGTCATTTTGTAGAATGTACTAAATAGATGATAACTGGAATCTGATTGGTTGCTATGTCAACATCTCCACTTTTCAAACCCGCCGGAAATTCGCAGCTTGATATATTTACCCCTACATGTTTATCAACACAGAGATCAGCTTAGTCCTATTCTTGTATTACTGTGCTAGTTACGATCACTTTCCATCAGCTCAACCACAAAAGAGTGTCAAAGAAATTACATTTCATTGACTCAATGTTTATTATGATTGCATTGTTGAGCTAAGAAATACTCAACAATACTCAACAGCCACAGAAAAAAATTATCCAGAGTGATTGTATGCCACATTACTTGATAAATTGGCTCCCGTATGCAATGCTCAGTCATCATGTTATTACCTGAAATAAACACTTGCATAAATATGGCTAACCAAAAATGGCCGTATTCACCCTCTAATAAATTGACACGTGTTTCTTAAAAATCAAAATCCTTCTTCCTTACACTAATTACTGTAACACTTTAACTACTCTTAAGTAATAAACCTACCTTTTTCTTTCATTTATGCTGGTAAAACCTCGAAAAGAGAATAAGGGGTATTTTTATTAAACTGCGGGTTTCAAAAAGGGCAGATGTTGCCTATAACAACCAATCACATTCTAATTATCATTTATTTAGTACATTCTAGAAATTGACAGCTAGAATCTGATTGGTTGCTATAAGCAGCATCTCCACTTTTTCAAACCCTCAGTTTAGTAAGTATATACCCATAAGTTTGCTGTGATTCAATGAAGCACTGCATATTTTTTTGTTTATTTGAAACAGCAGGGAATAGAGTTGACAATGTCTCAAACAGCAGAAATGTAGTAAGCATTTGTAATTGTATAATTAATAGCCAATCAGAAATTAAATAGACACATTAGATGATGTTTCTGAATTGCTCCTATTTTATTTTTCATTTCACTGCATATGAAATGTGATGCTTGTTAGGAGATTTGTATTGCATATGATAAAACTTATTAAAACATTAACATTTTATTTCATAACTCAGTACACAATGCTGATCATACTTCATAAACATTATTACAAATTGTTTGCAATTTTCAAATATTAAAAAGTTCTGTAAATGTACTGTAGCAGCTGATTAAATGACTGTCTGTTTTAAGTCATTAGGCTCCTCTTCCCTGCAACTCTGCAACTACTAGAGCCATGGTATTGGCATTTCCGCTATGAAACATCATCATTACAATGGCAATAGCCTTGGATGGTTGTAAGCAATTTCCACCAGCAAGTCCAGTAATAATGTCTCACTGTTGAAAATAATACACAGTATTTTATGTGAACTGCACGCATGTCTATTTAAAATTACTATTGTATACAATATATACATATCCAATTATTGGTATTGATACATCAGTGGGAAACAATGTTACTATGCCCAAGTTTTCCTTGTGTCATGCTATAAGGGCCAAGACTAAGCTTCCCAATAGGATTCTCTTTTAAATTCAATGGCAGAGAGAGTGTGAATACCAGCAGATATCCCCTGCATGAAAATTAAAACTGCCAATCTTGCTTAGGTCAGGAATAGGATGAGCAAAAGTTTTCTGTTTTCAATCTATTTTTCATCGAGGGGAATGTAGTTACAGAGAAATCATTCACATGTTTGCAAAAACAGAGACCAAACAGAAAATCTGACCTTTTTATAATTATTAATCTTTTTTATATACATGTACTATAGAACATGGCCAGTAAAAGGTCAGAAACGTCTTACAAGCGGCTTTCTCTGATCACTTTGTTAATCATACCAGCAATTCCTCAAACAATCAGCTCTGGCTGTCCGTGATACTGTATTCTTTCATTTTTCTAGATTGTCACTGCTTCCAACAAAAACAATGCAACAAATACTATGTAACCTTAAGCCTGTTGAACTCTGATTAGAAGTAACACACATGGGAACAAATATTTTCAAACAGACATAAATACCAGATAGGGAGGTGCGCTGACCCCAGTGTTTTGGTTTTAGATGTGATTTTGGTTCTAAAATGCGTTTGTGTTTAGGATTTGTAACTGTTTGTTCCAAAAAAGTGGCAGTTGTTGGTTTTGGATCTGGATTTAATTGTGAAAGAATTGTGAAAACAGGTAAAATAATGTAATTTTGAACTTTGTTTACTCCTATATTATTATTTATAACACTAACTTTTTTTCCAGTAATATCAGTCTATTTTCTAATGATTCCTTCACAACAGTCCCAATTTTCACCAATGTTGGCCAAAGTCTGCAGCGAGCTGTCTTAATGAAGAATTTTGTAACTTTCCCTTCATGCTTAGTGTTGATATCGCCCTTTTATTGCACCTAAACCTCCTTTGCATGTTTAAAGTTACTGTTACTGTAATTAGATGAATAAATAAATAAAGAATGACACATACACCAATGTGCATTTGGCAAAAAGGTCACAGTTTTTATTAAAACAAAAATAGGGGCAATGTGAGTCCGCTAACAACTAATTGCAAAATTAAACAGGGGAAGGTCAATTATAGAATATAATCCTTTACAATTGTATGGTGCTAAATCTGGCATCATAGTGACTACACAACTTCTGGACATTGACGTCATTTGCATTGTCAAGACATGTTTTGGGCAACCAAATCTGCATCAATGTGAGTATGATACATACCTACTTGTGTGGGATGGGAAACTATTGGCCAATATGAACTGTCTGTTCACTAATAGAACATAAAAATATAATTTATATACATTCCATATTTATATACATGGGTCTTGGGGACCACCTCTGCTGCAAGTGTTGGGCAGTCCCCTTTACCCCAGGGTTGGATGAAACTTCCCCCGGGTGACTGATTCTTCATCCCTCTCCATAAATATATTCGAGTCCCCCAGTTTGATTCAGAAGGGCAGCATTACGTCACAGATCCACCTTATTTGTAGCATATAAGACAAGGTATGAAAGCTCCGCTATTGGCTACTGATGAATGCTCTGCCCATTAAGAAATGCATAGTACTAGTCTTTGAAGTTTTTAGTATGGGTGCAGGTCACCTTTTTCTATTTACTTTTATGAATGTCTAACGCTATTCATTCATAACACTGATCATCAAAAAATCATCATCATCATCACCATTTATTTATATAGCGCCACTAATTCCACAGCGCTGTACAGAGAACTCACTGCCAATTAACAGTCAAGTTTGTTTTTTGGAGTGTGGGAGAAAACTGGAGCAGCTGGAGGAAACCCACGCAAACACGGGGAGTACATACAAACTCCATACAGATAAAGCCATGAACTCTGCCTGTTACTGTAGCCTCACTGTCTATGATGGATGTCCTGTAACATTTAAAATGTATTGTGTTAATAGTCTTTGAAGTTTTAAAGCAAGGGTGCAGGCCACCTTCATCTATCAGCATCAACATTTATTTATATAGCAACAAGGTATTTGAAAGCTTCAACCTTGGCTAGCAATGAATGCTCTGCACGTTGAGAAGTGCATAGTATTAGTCTTTGAAGTTTTTGGCATGAGTGTAGGCCACCTATGTCTATCATCATCATTTATTTATATAGTGACAGAAACTTATGTAGCACTTTAAAATTGGGTACCTACTTGTTTCAATGTTTACTGATGCCTGTGTCCATCTAATGACATCTGATTGTTGCTGCCTCTTCCCTCTCCATGATGCATGCTGTCTTATGTGCCAAATTTAGCGTGTGCATGTTTAATTTATCTAATGGGCGTGCTTCAGTTGGTGGTATGGCAGAAGACATTTTTTTTGCAGCTGCTGCAATGTTCAATGTTTTTTAAATATAGATGCCACTGAATGACCATTTCAAAATTGACAACTATTGATAAATAGAAAAAAGTTTACAATATATAGCATTTTTGTGAGGTATGCAGCTATGTTGACACTCACACGCAAACACCCAGTTTTTTTCAAAATTAATTCAGATGTACCTGCCCCACAGAAGATTACTTTAAATAGAAACACCTATAATTTTAAAATAAATAAATCTATTTGTTTTTTGGATTCTGTTGCTATTAGTCAGACAGCAAAAGCACATTTTTTCTTCACGAAATATACTCTGATAGATTGAAATTAAAACCAATTGATTAGCAAACTTTTCTAACTGACTAATCTCTACAGAACTGCTTTAAAATTATCACACAATTCTTTTGATTTCTATATCCCTCTTTCACACTGAATGCTATTTTTAGGGCAGGGCACTGCAGCTAACATTCTCCCTACACACTGCCAGTTTCTTAAATGGCACAGGAGAAAATGAGGAAGAATATATATATAGAAGAGATCGATCCAAAACTTTCTCAAGTTTTGCATTGATATTTTTCTGGAAATTACGTTTTGCCTCATTTTGAGATACAAACTGAGACATGACTCGGTTTCCTCAGAACCCCAAATCTCAGATCTGTCGGAACTTCTCCAAATCTGAATCGCTCATCTCTACTTCCAGATCTTTAAAAATGGGGCATGTTACCCTTTACAAGGATGTGCTGCCCCTTAAAGCTTATAGGAGGAGGTATCAAAGTGTATTTTTACTGAATTGCAATTTAAAATGCATCTTTATTGTGCGGTTTTGAAATTCTAACGTATCTAAGAAAAAACTGCATATGAAGCTGCATTTTATGAAACCAGCGGATTGCAAACCACAAATACGGTATTGTGATGGGATCCATACAAACAATGCAATGTATCAAGTTACAGTTTACTAAAACAGTAAATGACACATTTGTAAGACATGGATGTCATCGGTAATATGATTGCATGCATTTTGAGTTTGATGCTTTTACACAGGTGTTTGATTTACAGTTGATCGCTCAAATGCGATCATAAAGTACTCACAAAAAAATTGTTTAGAGCCAAATCTTACAATATGTACAACTTTACATATAGCACACAGATGCATTCAGAGCACAGATATAGCAGTCAATACCATCAACATATAAACTTGCACCAGGCATATAGATACACTTCCTACTAGATGTTTCTGAAAGATATATGGTAGTCAATATTAGACGCATCAAAGCAGGCTAAATCAGAAGTGAACAGTCTTTGCCTGATGTTTGATCTCAAAGCAGTAGTTAGCTACTAAGTGACATCATTTTGTTCTAAGCCGCATACAGTTGACATTTTTTAAAACTGTCACATTTTGGATTTGATTCTAAGTAACTGCAGATGAATTAATCATGTGGTTTGTGTTTGAAAACAGCATAAGATTAATGGCAGTTTTGCAATTGCATAATAAATGCCACTTTGACTCATCCTCCGTGGTCTTATTGTATGTTGGAATGTATAGGTAATAAATCTCTTATACAGAAGCCATTATATATACTTCTTACATCCCCCTGTGATTTTGTATGAATGAGGTGAAATGAATATATGTATTGTATGAATGAAATACATTGCATCAATGTACTTCATTGTGGCTAAATCCCTTTTCTATCTATAAAGTAAGTATATAGCCAAAGTATAATGTGTGAGGCACTGTGTTTCTTTAATTGCTTATTATTATAATCATTATTCATCTTTATTTATAGGGCACCACAAGGTTTCCGCAGTGCCGTACAGAAAATAGACAGTGAACCAAACAGGGTAGAACAGTACAGAACAATAAACAAAAAATATCAAGAATTCAAAAGCTCCAAATAAGGCTTGTAAAGTGAAGTTGAAGCAGAAGAAAAGATAGAGAGACAGGAGGGAAGAGGGCCCTGTTTGTAAGAGCTTACATTCTAAAGAAACAGCAAACAGACAGGAGGTACAATGGGAAGTCAGAGGGGAACAATCGCAAGAGGAGCGAGTAGCAGGACAGGGAGAGAGAGAGGAAATCGAGCATGGAGAGAAGGTTAGGTGGATGGATGGCAGGTTTTGAGGAACAGATTAAAAAAGTATTGTACCAAATATTCTTCATTATTTGTTTCACATATATGTTATGTATTCCTCTGAAGATATCTGAAAAAAATATAAATATAATAAGGATCTTTATGGATGGATCATTTACTCTTAGAGGACTGAATTTCTTATTTCCATAAACTGAAAACTGTTTAAAGTGTTGATAATTTATTACTTGCATTTGTGTGCTCTTATTGATGTGTAATGTTTTTTTGTTGCATATAGATTTTAAGTGTTGTCATACTTATTATTGCACATTCGGAAGCAGCATAACTTGGGAGCGAGCTTGTATGAAAAACCATCAGACTGTCTTGCCAAACTATCACTTCAGAAAATTGGTAGCTCTGGCCTATAATAGTCATCGCTTCACATTTGACCTCTGCGATTCCAGGCTAAAGTGCCAGATTTTGAATATCCTGGTTGTAACAGGATGGAACGCCTATGCCAACTTGTTTGTTGCTGCTGGGAACCGACTGGGCTTACTTTGCAACCTTTCCCGTTTGTTATCCCAAATGCGCCCTCTTGCCGCAGTAGGAGGGGCTTACAAATGCTGCCACCACTGGACTTCTTACCAGCATCCAGTACCTTGTCTTTTATGGGTAACTAACAGTGCGAGTGTACCATGTTACTGGCGTACCTGGGCTGGTACTCCTGATCTCTTACTATGGATCAGGGTTGATGTTAATGGATCCCCTCTGGCCTATCAGACTGACCAAAGCTGCAGGGTAGCAGGCAGAGCGATGGTACCAGCAAAGTTGGATCCAAACCTCAGAAACAGTCAGGAGCGGACTAGATTTTGGGGCTAATCTGTAGGTCACAGGATTTTCAGCATTGAAGATATTTTCAAGCAGGTCTTAGAAGCAAGTGATGTTTATTTGCAGTCACACTGTTTGGAGGTACCATTGCTAAGGTCAGATGAAATCAGAAGAACAATTTTTAATACAAAACAGTGCTGTTTTTATACACATTTGAGTGCAGTCTCACTGGATAAGCCAGCCCCCTTGAGGTCTGATTTATTTTTAGAATCAAGATGCAATTTGTTTATTCAAACATTGACTTACATACAATTAAAAGCTAACAAAATTTACACTTATCCTATAACTTGCTTTGACTTCCTGTATCACATGCTGTTTACATTGTTCAGAAAGGTTTAAACACTCTGGACAAAAGGCCACACAGTAAAGACCCCCTGCTGGGTCTTTGGCATTTGAAACTTCATAAAAAAACTCAATAAGTGCATTTCAAATTATACATTGGTGCCTGCACCTCTGATTGAAATACATTTATACTATAAATTATTTCCACATGATCTAGCCACAAATCAGTTATTTATTAGTGATCCAATCAAACTGGTCCTTTGTTATCCCTCCCACTACCGCTCAACATCACACTCCTAGGAATCCATTAACAAACTACTGGAACACTGCCTGGTGGCACACCTAATAATTACTTGATAAAAAAAGAAGCTGAACAACTAGCAGGCGCCAGTAGCATTTGCAGGCAAGAATACCTACTCTACACTATTCAAGCAACAAAGCTCAGACTTGTACGCTACACTTAACATACTCGAACAACACTACATGGACAGAAAGGGAGAGTGTAATATTAACTTATAAGGCTGCATACATCACTTATTAATTATTAATGTGCACCTTGAATTAATTTGATCCAGAGAGAGAAAATTTAATAACATGACATTAAAGAGACCATGATTTAAACATCTGTCGCAGAGCGAATAATATGGAGACATTTCAATAAACTTTTGAGACAGTCAGACAATTGCTCATTTTTAAACACACTAGCTCATCATTAAAAGTGAGAATTACATTGCGCAGAGAAAGAAATTACAGAGAGTTGAAAGTTGCAGTCTTAAGAATCTTACATATATTTATATTTAGTATAAAATTTAACTTATTTAGTTAGTTATATTTACAAATCTATCTATCTATCTATCTATCTACACACACATATTGTGACCAAAACACTAATTCTGTTTCAGTTAAGACCTATTTCACTTAACTATTTTCCCTTGTATCCCCTGATTTCGCCCTTAATTGTATATCCTATACTCGTTAAGCAGTCAATATTGAGTTTAACAACATTTATAAATGATCCTAGCAACACCATCTATTAAAGTTGAATGAGATATTAGTGCAGAGCACATTTAATTATAATGTCCCATGGTATTCTTCTTTTAAATTAATGCTAGTAGAGTAAATTATCCAAATAAATAGAGACTTGCTGTTTAATATTTCTCAAAATATAACATCATAGTGTTAGGCTGACGGTCTGATCACCAACTCACAGAACAAGATGGCAGAGGTATTCACCTATAAAAGCCACCTTTCCCATAGAGCTTTATAATCTCACTGGTACTCAGATGCCCCAGGACTTAACTCCAGGCATAGTGTCAGTTGGTAATAGAGGTCCGTAGTGGCAGACCAGGAGCCTGGACAGAAGGCAGCGGATAGTCAGACGGTAGCCGAGGTCAAGGGTCACAGGCAAACAGAGTAGTCAATAAACATGCCAAGGGTAAGGGTCACAGGCAAAGTAGCGGAGTCCCGGCACCAGGTAAGAGTGCGGGGCGGCGCCTGACAGTACCCCCCCTCTCTCCATCGAAGAGGTGCAGACCTCGAGGATAGCTTCTTGATGAACTTAGCCAAGAGACGAGGGGCATGAAGATCCTCCTTAAATACCCACGACCGTTCCTCGGGTCCGAAACCCTACCAATGGACTAAGTACTGGGGACGTCCATGGAAGTTACGGGTATCCAGAACGTGGCTGATCTCATAGTCGTCACCAGTGGTAGTAACAAGAGGTTGAGGAGAAGAGGTCTTGCGGGTGAATCTGTTGAGCACCAAAGGTTTTAGTAGAGAAAAATGGAAGGAATTGTGGATTCTCAGAGAGGGGGGAAGGAGTAATTTGAAGGTTACTGGGTTGATGACTTGTATAACCGGAAATGGCCCAATGAATCATGGGGCAAGTTTCATCGAGAGGTACCCGAAGTCTAAAGTTCCGTGTAGAGAGCCATACTTTGTCACCTATATTGAGAATGGGAACACATCTACGGTGGCGATCGGCCGTTAGTTTATATCGTTGAGTTGCTTTCAACAAGTTTTCCTTAGTAGATGTCCAGATGTGGGCCAGATCCCGAACCAGAGAATGGGCTGCAGGAACAGAAGGTGCTGAGGAACGGGAGAAATCAGAAAGGATGGGATGGGCAACAAAGACAATAAAAAAGGGAGAGGAATCCGTGGAGTCGTGTATGTGATTGTTGTGTGTAAAACTCTGCCCATGGGAACAAATTATACCAGTCGTCTTGATTACCGGAGGAGAAGCAGCGGATGAACATCTCAAGATCCTGATTAACACTCTCTGTCTGGCCATTCGTCTGGGGGTGATAACCCGAGGAAAGTTTTAGGTTAATTCCAAGATCCTTGCAGAATGCCCTCCAGAATCGAGATATGAATTGCACCTCATGGTCTGATATAATTTCTTGAGGACAGCCATGGAGCCGGAACACCTCTTTAATGAAGACTTGAGCCAGTCAAGGGGCAGAGGGCAGACCTTTAAGGGGGACAAAATGGGCCATTTTAGAAAATCTATTGACTATCACCCAAATGGTATTGAACCCTTCACTGGGCGGGAGATCGGTAATAAAGTCCATGGAAATACTAGTCCAGGGGCGATCAGGTACAGGCAGAGGCAGGAGCAGCCCAGAGGGATGGGATCTAGGAATCTTGTTTTGGGCACATGTAACACAAGACATAATGAATTATTTGAGATCCGATCGGAGAGTAGGCCACCAGTAGCTTCGGGAAAGGAGAGAACAAGACTTCTTGAATCCGGCGTGGCCAACAAACTTAGTAGCATGAGCCCAGCGGAGGGCTTTCAAACGAAGGTGGGGTTCCAAATAGGAGCAGCCAACTGGGGGAGTCTTGGCCCTGGTTAGGGCGACTATACTAGAAGGTTCCAGGATGTGAGGAGGTTCGGCTGCAGGAGTGTTATCAGATTCATTGAAGGACCGGGAAAGAGCGTCTGCCCTAGAATTTTGAGCACCGGAGTGAACGGTAAGTTTAAAATCAAATCGGGCGAAGAAAGAAGACCATCTAGCCTGGCGAGGATTTAGGCAGCGTGCCTCTCGGAGATAGGTTAGGTTTTTGTGGTCCGTAAAGACCGTCACCGGGTGTCTTGCTCCTTCAAGAAGGTGACGCCATTCCTCAAATGCTAGTTTGATGCCAGTAATTCTTGATCGCCGATTCCATAGTTGCGCTCAGCAGAGGAAAATTTCTTGGAAAAGAATCCACAAGGCCGAAAAGTCCCAGAGGGGGATCTTTGGGAGAGAACAGCTCCTACTCCGACAGCTGATGCATCCACCTCTAGAAAAAACGGTTCTCCTTGATCCGGTTGGGATAGAACAGAGGCAGATAAAAAGACTTCTTTCAGGGAGGTGAAAGCAGTAACGGCCTCCGGGGGCCAAACCTTCAGGTTAGCAGATCGTCTGGTGAGAGTTGTTATGGGCGCAATCAATGTGGAGAATTGATTAATGAATTGTCTATAATAGTTTGAAAATCCAATGAAGCGTTGAATAGCTTTCAAGCTCAGACGTTGAGGCAAAATGATGATAGCGGAAACCTTCTCCGGATCCATCTTTAATCCAGAACCAGAGATGATATACCCCAAGAATGGTATCTGAGGAACTTCAAAGATACATTTCTCCAGTTTACAGAAGAGTTTGTTTTGTCGTAGATGAAGTAGGACCTCTGAGATGTGAGACCGGTGAGCGGTGATATCTGAAGAAAAGATTAGTATGTCATCCAAGTAAACTACTACTGAGCTATAGAGGAGGTCCCTGAAGATCTCGTTGACAAACGATTGAAAAACAGCGGGGGCATTGCATAATCTGAAGGGCATGATGAGGTACTCTAAATGTCCTTCGCGAGTGCAAAAGGCAGTTTTCCACTCGTCGCCCTCACAAATCCGGATCAAATTGTAAGCACCCCGTAAATCAAGTTTAGAAAAGATCTTGGAACCACTAATTCGGTCAAACAGTTCGGACATGAGGGAAAGCGGATATCTGTTTTTAACAGTGATGGCATTAAGCTGTCGATAATCGATACAGGGACGTAAGGTACCGTCTTTCTTCTTCACAAAGAAAAAACCCGCCCCCGCAGTAGAGGTAGATCTTTTGATGAATCCGCGTTGCAGGTTCTCTGAGATATACAGAGATATGGCCTGATCCTCGGGAAGGGAAAGAGGGTAGATTCTGCCCTTGGGAATGGGCCTCCCCGGTTGTAACTCAATAGGACAGTCCCATGGACGGTGAGGAGGAGAAGCTCAGAAGCTGCCTTGGAGAACACATCCAAAAACGACAAGTAAGGAGCGGGAACCTCCAGATGAGGGGAGTGCGCCTGGCATGACGTGGAGGAAAGAAATAACTTCTTGGGTTTGACCCAACTTAAACATCTCTTGTGACATTGGGGACCCCAGGAGGGGACCTGAGCTAAACTCCAATCAAATTGGGGCGCATGTAGTCTAAGCCATGGGAGACCTAGGATGACTGAATTGATGGATTGGGGTAAAACCAAAAATTCAATCAGTCCAGAATGCAGAACCCCTACCGTCAGCCGAACCGGTGCAGTAACCTTGGAGATGGAGCCATTGGAGATACGGTTTCCATCCACGGCAGTTAGGAATAGCGGCAAGACAAGAATCGTAATTTGGAGTTGTGATGCCAAGGTGGCGGAGATAAAATTTCCGGCAGCGCCGGAATCCACGAAGGCAGAGGTCAGAAGGGGGCCACTAGGAGAGTCCAGTGTGATTATCATACGGAAGTCTGGATTGGAGGTGGAGAAGGGAGTGGAAAGTCTCACTCCTAGAACGGTCTCCCTCTTACCGGATGGTGCGTTTCCCGGCTGTTTAGGATAAGACAGCAACCAATGTCCGGATTCTCCACAGTAGAGACAGAGATTCTGCCAGAGCCTTTTCTCCCTCTCCTCGGGAGATAGCCGGGAGCGACCAATTTGCATGGGTTCGTCAAGAACAGCTGGTGTTGGGTTCTGGAACCGAGGGGCTAGGCGAGGGAAAAACGTCTGGGAGAGGATCTCTCTCTTTCTTGGGTACGTTCTCAAAAACGGAGGTCCACCCTATTACATAAGGATATGAGAGAGTCAAGATCCGCTGGGAGCTCACGGGACACCAACTCATCTTTGATACGATCCGTAAGACCCTGCTAGAAGGTCGCCACAAGTGCCTCATCATTCCAGTTAAGCTTAGAAGCGAGGGTGCGGAACTGTACTGCGTATTGGCCTACAGTCAGAGAGCCTTGGCGTAAGGAGAGAAGGCTGGAGGCTGCTGAAGATACTCGACCTGGCTCATCAAAAATCTTGCGGAATGCTGTGATGAAGGAGGAGACATTCAGAAGAAGAGGGTCATATCGTTCCCACAGTGGCGAGGCCCAGGCCAGGGCTTGTCCAGAAAGAAGTGACATGATGAAGGCCACCTTGGAACGTTCAGTAGAAAAAGCTCCTGCGCTGCATTCAAAGTGTATGGAACACTGATTAAGAAATCCTCGGCATCTAGTAGGATCCCCATCGAATTTCTCAGGCATGGGCAGCCGTAGCGAGGAGGAAGCCCCTGGAGAAGAAGCGAGGACCGGAGAAATGGCCTGTGGAGGAGTGGCAACAGCAGGCTGAGAGGCAGCTAGCAAAACCTGCATGGAGTCCAGTCGGGTGGCTGTACCCTGGATATACTGGAGAAGCCTGGCTTGCTCGACGTCCTGTCGTTCGACCTTTTGAGCCAAATGCAGTAAGAGGTCCCGGGCTGAAGGTTCATTTTGGCCGTCCGCGGTCATGGCCAGAGTATTCTGTCACGAACTAGGTAATAGGAAGGCCTTACCTGCTGGTATTAGCGCTGCTACGCAAGGAGGCGCGGAGTCTAACCACGCCCTAGGTCTTCACCAGGGAACTCCGCAAGGAGTTTTGGACTTAGCCGCTGAGACGCGTCGGTCGCGGTTCTCCCAGGTAGCCACCAGCGAGGTGACGTAAACAAACGTAGTGAACAGTCCGAGGTCAAATCCGTGCAGGCAACGAAGTACAGAAGGATGAGGCAGAAGAATCATCAGGAAGCCGAGGCTCAGAACCAGGAGATCAAAACAGGAACCAAGGAGAATCCGAAGAGTTGTCAAACAGGCAAAGGTCAAATGCGGGGGATGCAGGCAGGAGAGATATGTAATAACAGGGAAGCCTAGAGACAAGGTATTAGACTAGATACTCTGGCACCCTAGTGATGCCAGAGTCTGGTTTAAATAGAACTGCAACCTTGCCATTGGTGGAGTGGAGATCGGCGGTCAGCTGATCTGACCGCCGACAGGAACTGCAGCTCAACGTTTCCGTTGCCTAGCAACAGGACGAGCGGTGATCGGGAATGCGTCCGTCCCGGCACCAGGTAAGAGTGCGGGGCGGCGCCTGACACAAGCATTCCAGCATAATCTACCTCCCTTCTCTCATCTACATCCCAGCACCTGCAATCTTCCCCCCAACACCTTCATAATCAATATCCCCTGAACCAACAACTGGTTAAAAAATCCTCTGCAAGAGGAAGCAAGTATGAAACCTGTCACCCAGTCGCAAAGCGGATCACAGATGCCCTGGGTACTATGCTAGTGTTAGATCTACGTCCAATATCCACTATTAATACAGTTGGTTTAAGACATTTAATTAAGGTGTTATGTCCCTGTTAGTAAATGTCATCACTATACCATTTTACTAGAAAAGCTAATTCTCTCCTGTACCGGAAAGTTCCTAAAAATTTAATTATTGGGTGACAAAATGGCATTCTACCCACTGTACACTTAACCACAGATATGTGTACAAGCGGAACTGGGCAAAATAAAGATTATATGACTGTGAAAGCCCACTGGGTTGGTCATTCGCCTTCCCCAGCATGGACAGCAGCAGCATGTACCCAGGTACGTCACATTTTTGAGAAGTAGACTACTCTGTGTATCAGCGGCTTCAGTAAGAGGCATACAGCTGACAAACTGTTCCAAAAACTAAGGGATGTCATTGAAAGATGGCTAATCCTGCTTGGACTCTCCTGAGGATATGTAATTTCTGATTACGACTCCAATATTGGTCAAGCATTACAGCGGGGTTGAATTCCATCACATTTCCTGTTTTGCACACACTATCAACTTGGTGTTACAGAACTTTTTAAAAATGACATGCAGGAGATGCTGTTTGTGTCCAGAAACATTTAGGGTCAATTTCTGGTTTTTGCAACAGCATGTAGGAGAATGCAGCAGCTGCAAGAAGACTAGCATTTGAGGGGAATATATTTTAGTCCAGCGAAGTAGTTACCTGTAAAGAAGGTGCAGACACGGTTAGCATGAGTCAAGTGATTGCCTTAATAATACATTTTGAAAAGGTGCTACAGAAAATTATAGTGTGCAATAAAACAAAGTAAATGTGCTAACTATATTTTAATTGTAGATTAAATACTTAATTTTCTTTGCAAGGATCCCAGACTTATCAACATCTTGTTGGGACGTCTTCTCCTTCAGTTTCTCCGGCAACTGCTTGTTGTAAAAGAAATTGCTTTCCCAAGACACCCAGTGGTGATGCAGATGAGTCCGCTCAACATTTTGATGTTTGCTGTGCTGTAAAAGAATTGAACAAAAATCGTGACAGCTCTGCCCTAAAATCAACTAGTCATTTTCTTTGGAAGGCCATTATCGGCAATTACATCATACTACACAGACTTCTATGATGGTGGGATGAATTAGTATTGTTTGAGGAAGATTATCACTAATCCCTGCCACTTCTCTTGTTTCGCAGTGAGCTATGGTACAATAAAATGTAACTGCAGATTTAGACCAAGACTATCAGCCCTATTATTTCTATTTCAGCATTTACAATTAGCAATGGAGCTCTTCTCTTTGGGTGTTACCTATATAACGCAGCACAATTTGCCTGCAAATTCTACAGACAAGCCTGCTTGTCTTCCTCTTCATCAATGAATCTTAGCAATTGAGCACTCGTCTTTGGGTGTATACTACACCCAAACATTATTAGTGCAAATTAGGAAAAATACGGTTTAATCCCTGATAGGCCCTCCAACATCCTTTGCATGTTAATAGTAGGATTGGTTGGAGTTATGGTCAAGGTCACACATTTTTTTGACAAATCCTTTAAACCAGCCCAGATGTCAAACTGTTGTGGTCTGCCACCTGCGTCATCCCTGCTTGTGTTTGGAAAGTGCATATTGGTGCCAGAACCTCACGTGCCAGAACTGCTCCCACTGGTGCCACACTGCTGCAGGACTTGCACAATCAACCACATCCTCATCGTCGGATACCCAAATCTCCCCCACATCCTCTTCTAAAGACAAAGTGTCATCCTCACTTGGTGTATCACCGGCTACACTTGGGCTGTTCAGGCACACATCAACAGAACTGCTGAAAGGGCCCTTCATTATGGGTACACTAACAGAATGCTCACGATTAGACATCCCACTGTTGGATGGACTCTCCACAGGGATTGGTGTCATTTCGGATTCAGAGCAAACATTTTCCTCTAATGCCTTACTGTTATCTTGCAGCTCGGCTTTGACGCGTAACAGTAGTTGTGCATCACTTGTAGGCTCGGTAACATTTTTGGATCTGCCACTAATAGCCAAAGGTGAAGGCCTCAGTCTCTCTTTGCCACTGCGTGTGTAGAATGGCACGTTGGCAATTTTTTTTTTATCGGCACTTAACTTTTGCTCAGTAACACTTCTTTTTCGCTTCAACACAGTAAAAAAAATATTTTGATTTTGTTTTTTGGACTGATTTCGAAACACTCTGTAGTTTGACATCACCTTGTCCAGATGACGTACTGGGAACACTAACATCAGGACTGGTGACAGAACCTGGTTGCTCATTCTAATCATATGTGGACTGCTTTGAATCCATTCTGAGCGCAAAGCAGTAAGTAGTAAAAATTATTTGGTAAGGTACTGCTGACAGATATGACTTTTGACAGCCAGAAATATTTATGTACAATTAGTGGGGACACCCCAAAAGCACTGGGGAGTGCTAAAAATTAGTTGGTAGATACTGCTGACAGATAGTAATTTTGACAGCCAGAAATATTTATGCATAATTATTGGGGACACCCCAAAAGCACTGGGGAGTGCCAAATATTAAAAAAATAAAATAAACCTCTATCCTCCTCTCCTCAAGCGATTTTTGTTACAGCAATTGGAATAAGAATATTGTATTCTCTGTCCCTGCTCTAATCAGCCTGTGACTACACCCTGCTCTCTCCATCTGTCAAATGGTGATGGATTGCTGTGGAGGCGTGTATTTATAATCTTGAAGTATCGCGAGAACCAAGCCACGAGATCCGACAACGTCACAATGACGTTTGGCCTTGATTTGGATTCGGAGCGGGCGGAGCTACTCAGCTCGGTACTCGGATACCCAAAGTTCGGGTGGGTTTGGTTCTCGGGGAACCGGACCCGCCCATCTCTAATATAAAGTAAAGTTTAATTTGGCAGCATCTCACACTAAACACTCAATGCCTTTACTGTTCCTTTCTCTGGACACATTTGATGGGTTACATTGGGGTTACATGAAGTTCTAAACACTTTTAGGCTTTCAGGGTGATTCCTACTATATATAAATAAATAAAATGCTCATTGGTTGATGTTTTCATATAATAATATTTTTTACATCCCTCCTTACAAATTTACTAATAAATAGAAGATATGAAACCAGAGGTTGGCAAATAGAAGAGTTTATTAAAATACAACCATTGTATGGTAGAGGAGAAAACTATAAGAAGTTTGGCTAGGACCAATGCTTTATATCACATTGAGGGTCTTTTACACTCTTGATATCATGGTGAACCTTTTCACCCAGGCGCACCCTAATCTAAACTTGGGTATTACTTATCCCAAGCATCTGTGAACCCTTCTGGGCAGATGGAACATGACCAAGAAACCTGCCCTGGCTTCTTCTAAGGGAGGCGGTTTCTATCACTACATAAAATTAAGCTAATGTGCATCTACCAAGCATAGGCCATCGACTGCACTGTGTCTTCTGGCCTCAACTGGCTCCCTCAAGAACATATTTTGAAACAAAACCAGAAAAAAAACAAGCCCGCGATCGGTATAGCCCATATTATACATGGTACCAGCTGCATGGCAATAAGCCCGCACTCGGTATATCACATATTGTATATGGTTCCAGATGCATGGCAATATAAATGCCCATATATTTATACAAAACAAAAAGACAGTGGCCATTGCTTATCCTTTACACTGCATATCTGTGTGTATGTAGCAAAATGAAAACATAAGGTCTTAGTTCCTATTTTGATCAAAGCATTTAAGCCTGCATCCCAGCATCAAGGGCACTTCATTATATGCAGCTCCTACACTGAGATATTTCCCTCCAACTAACCCCAACATTAAATTAATAGTATACCCATTTAATAAATTAACCTATTTCCCTACCTCCAAACAGGCCCAGTGTCACGGGCACTAGAAGTTCTGCCCAGGATTCACCAGTTGACAATGCTTACCAGAGGGGCGGGGTTTACACAGCGGACCTCTGGGCAGTAGGGTGTATAGTAGGAACGTATATAACAGCAGATGGAGAGAGAATGCCAATGGAATAGATGAGAGTCAGTGACTTGCAGCTATACTGGTAGGAAAGTCAGCGACTTGCAGCTGTACTGGTAGGAGAGTAGAGTGGACGTGAACAGGTGAAGGAAGGTAACGGGAGAGTCAGTGGTCTGCGTATAGCAAGTTGTACCATTGCTGTGATGGGAAGACTTGTCCAGGTGCAGGTAGGTAGCGGGAGAGTCAGTGGTCTGCGTATAGCATGTTGTACCACTGCTGTGATGAGAAGACTTGTCTAGGTGCAGGTAGGTAGCGGGAGAGTCAGTGGTCTGCGTATAGCAAGTTGTACCACTGCTGTGAAGGGAAGACTTGTCCAGGTGTAGGTAGGTAGCGGGAGAGTCAGTGGTCTGCGTATAGCAAGTTGTACCACTGCTGTGATGAGGTGAGGACTTGTCCAGGTGCGGATAAGTGGAGGAGTGATAAGAGTCTATAACTGTATAAATACAATTGGAGAGTAGAGGAGCCAGTCCAAAACAGATATGCAGCGTCACAGCTAATAGTCTATAGTGGGTATGTATACCGCTGCTGAGTAGAGAGGCTTGTCCAAAGCGGATATGCAGGATAACAACTAAAAGTCAATAGCAAGTATGCATACCGCTGCTGAGTAGAGAAGCTTGTCCAACGAGGATATGCAGGCACAGCAGGAGAGCTGAGAGACTGTAGCGAGTATGGGAACCGCAGGTGAGCAGAGCAGGTAATCCAGCAGACAGCTGAAGACACGAGCAGGACACAGGAGTCAGTAGCGGGTATGGGAACCGCCGATGAGAAGAGCAGGTAATCCACCAGACAGCTGAAGACACGAGCAGGACACAGGAGTCAGTAGCGGGTATGGGAACTGCCGATGAGCAGAGCAGGTAATCCAGCAGGAAACTGAAGATACGAGCAGGACACAGGAGACACCTTCAGAGACTCACAGGGAATGAGACTCAAGATCAGGCAACGATACAATGGCCACAGGTGCCTTAAATAGGAAGAGGTGATTGATCCACCAATTAGGTTAAAAGCAAAGTCATAAGAGTTCATGGATCCTGCGCATGCGCAGACCATCAAGATGGCGGTCGGCCGTGGCTCAGGACAGGCGCCGGCAGGAAGGATAGCGAACCACGCACCAGCGCAGAGGCACTCACGGGCCGGTGAGTGACACCCAGCAATAATAGCATTTAAGTTTAATAAATATAACCATTTCCCAAAACCATCCCTGCCATTAAATTATTTGTATTCACATTTAATAAATAGCCCTCCCCCCAAACTCAGCCCTACATTTAATTAATAACCCCAAACCAGCATTAAATGAAAAGTCCCGCCTCCTCATCTTAAATTAATAGGCCCCACTATTAAACTAAATTGCCCCACTAGCACCCATTATCCACCGCCTACTTCACACCCACATTTCATTGCCCTAAGCCCCCTGCCCTCACCCCCATTTCATTGCCATAAACCCCACTGCCCTCACCCCGATTTCACTGCCATATGCCCCCCTGTCCTCACCCCCTATTTCATTGCCATAAGCTACCTGCCCTTAACCCCGTTACAGTGACATAAGCCCCCTGCACTCAGCCCCGTTACAGTGACATAAGCCCCCTGCCCTCAACCCTTTTATAGTGACATTAGCCCCCTGCCCTCACCCCTTTTACAGTGACATAAGCCCCCCTGCACACAAACACTATGCTGACAAAATCCCCACTGCCCACACAAACATTACATTTCCATAACACACACTAAACTAGCACACACTACATTGACATAAGGCCCCCTGCTTTCACCCCATTACAGTTACATAAGCCCCCCTGCCCTCACACACTATACTGACATAAGCCCCACTGCCCATACACACTATACTGACATAAGTCCCACTGTCCACACACACTATAGTGACATAAGCTCGACTGCCCACACACACACTATACTGACATAAGCCTCACTGCCTACACACACATTACATTGTCATAAGACACACACAGTATATTAACACACACTACACTGACATAGGCCCCACTGCCCTCACCCCTTTTACAGCGACACAAGCACCCCTGCCCAAACACACTATACTGACATAAGCCCCCCACACACACTACATTAACACACACTATATTGACATAAGGTCCCCTGTCCTCACCCCCATTACATTGCCATAACGCTGACACATGCCACATTTAAATAAAAAACCCTCACACTTACCTTATTCCAGCCGCATTTCCTGCACTGTACATATGGGACGGCACCTGTCACGTGGTGCGCGTCCCATATGACCTTTGTTTATTATTGGATAGGACGAGGCCGAAGCCACACATGGGGATGGGGTTTAAGATAAGTTCCATGCCCACAAGAAGCAAGGACTAGCCACAATGATGCTCCCCCACTGGCTCCGCTGAACTGGGGGGGGCCCCCGCTGCCCCACCTCAATCCATCCCTATGTTAGGCTGGCCCTGATTGTCGGCTGGCGCCCAAAAAAAACAAGGCAAAATTTAATGAAACAAAACAACATCAAGCAGCCTACGGTCGGCCTCATAAGGCCCCTACCCTACCTGGAAAATTCTCATTAAGACATATGGCCAATCCGCCCCTGCGAGCGCAGGCTTATTGCCATGCAGCTGGTACAATATATAATGTGGGATATACAAGCGCAGGCTTCCTAGCACACTTCCTTTAGGATGACACAAGGTGACCCTAACTCTGGTTAGACACTGTCAAGTCACCAGCCAACTAGCTGGCATCAGTCACCCAGGAATAATGGAACAATACAGGTTTAAATAAGAAAAAACCCTCCCTTTGGTCTAATTACCTATTTAGGCCCTGTCCTCTTCCTGTGTTGTTCAACCTAGGAGTCTTAGGATTCATTAGTGATCTTATCTTGTGCAAAAGTTAAGATGCTTATTTTTTAGAAGAAACAGGGAGATAAGAGTGAAGTTAAGATGGATTTTCATCTTAACTTAAGAAATTCTTCACTTACGCAGTGGATTTTGCTTCTTATCTCCCATTTCTGAGCATGCACAGAGTGGATTTGCTTAAGATAAGCAAAAAACGGCAGATAAGATCACTAATGAATCAGGCCCTTAGTCTGTAAGAACTTAACCATGTCTACAGCCTGTACCTCTAGACTTCCCAGGACCTCACGTGTCCCTATGCAGAAAAGGTGTGGCAATTAACCCTTTTTTGTCACAGTATTTAGCTGTGGTGAGCTAAAGGCTCTTTCACAGACATATTTTTTGGGGCCAAAATAAAATGCAGCATAACAATCTTTGATTTCTTATGTATATATGTGTGTGAGATTTCTGCATTTTCATGTACAAATAGAAATAGCAACTACTTCCTGGTAATAGCAGTGTACTGGGGGATATTTCTCTGTATTTGTTCCTTGCTGGATAACCCCGCCTTTTCAAACTCCTGCTATGAACCTATAAATTGAGCAACTTCCACTTCTGTTTTGTTTGTTTGAGAGGCATGTTAGCATCAGTAGCTGATGGGGAAATGCTTTCACTGTATTGCCATTTGGGGTACTTCTTAGTAAGTTAGCTCTCAATTTAAAAACACATTCATGTATGGCCCAAGAATAAGGTCTCTCATTGTTTAGAGTTAGGACCACCCAATTAGCAGAAGCACCTTGACGGGACAGGAGGCTTTCCTTACATTTGCAAATGTGTGCAACTGAGATTTCTGCATTTTTATGTACAAATATAAATAGCAGCTGCTGGTTATAGCAGTGTGCTGGGGGATATTTCTCTGTATTTGTTCCTTGCTAACCCCGCCCTAGAGCCCCAGGTGCTTGAACCCTAGGTTCAAGCACCTGCTATGAACCTATAAATTGATTGAGCAACTTTCACTTCTGTTTTGTATATATGTGTCTTGAAAAAGGCTTATGTATAGACCAATAATATTGCATGCAATTGGAATGAAAAAATAGAAATTGTTCATATGCTACTTCTCCTAGATTTATGCCTAAAAATGAAAATGAGAGAAAAAAAAATAATAGAGAGGTTTTCAGGACTGAATTTCAGCAGTAGCACTGGAGAGGTTATTTCACTAGGGGGATAAATAGTCAGACCGAACCCAAGGCTACATGGATGCATTCAACATGTCTACCCCCAAAAATTTTATTTAAGTTATGAGGTTCCAATTAATTGATAGAAGGAACTTCTTGACAACTGAAAGAAAACCTCTGGTATGAGAAGAGCAATAATCTTTCTTTCACTGACCTTCTGTCACTTGAGAGTTGCATTTGATTTCAGGAGGTGAAAGTTCAGATACATAAGAACTACTTTTACAAGGGTAAAGGAGGTGGGGAGAAGAAGTAAGTGTACTAATTATATATCTGATGCACAGTTAAAAAAACAAAAACAAAGATAAAAGTCTAAAAGAGAATTCTAATGCTCTCTGTTCATCTTTTCTGCCCCAAGCCCTAAATGTCGGCTGCTGCAAATAGCTCCAAAATATCATCTATTTGAAAATAAATAGAAAGCAACTATAACTACTCCATACACTGTCACCCAAGAGGCTTCAGAAAATAAAGCAAAATGAAAGACCTGATTTTATCATTTTGGCCAAAATAAGCCTCTGCTCTATATGCTGGGAGGTAATTTCTGGGAATCTTTTACCCACTGCAAATATATGATTTATTTTACAATTTTTGATACCAGCACATGTCACTAGCAGTACTTATGTTCTACAACTAAATGTTTCCCAAGAATAGAAAAGGGAGAGTATAATAAAAATGCAATACATATATTAAAAAATTCAAAAATATAAGTGTTTTTTATTGCAATAATATTAATTTCTTTACAACATATTAAAAAAAATTAAATGCAAAATTGGGTTAGGTACCTGGGCGCATGTTATATAAAATATTTTAAAATATATTAATACTATTGACTTAATTCTGGAGTCCTGGAGGGATTTTTCCCTTTACCAAATGCATTTCCCTGAGAGCAGTACAATGAGGGTGACTTTTGAAGGGTGGAAAGCAATATGTTAGTGTGGATTCCCCTTTGAGAAAGCCTGAGAAATTAGTTAAAACTTCTAAGAAGCCAATAACATACATAAAACACTTAACGGTTGGCCACCCTGGCCACCCAAATTGACCATCCAAAGCACCTTTCCAACCAGCCGCCTATCAGGAAAAGACCTCCATATCCCTCAGGGAACTTTAGCGGACCAGAAGTGGACCAAGTCAGGCCATAAGGCATGTATCCACACCAGGCTGAACAGGGAGGCAATAAGACATGTCATAACAGAGGAGCCCAACACAGTGCCAGACCATAGCTACACAGAGCAGAGAGCGGCAGGAGACAAGGCCAAAAAGAACAGATAGGTAAAAAAGGAAGGAAAAGAAAATAGAAGAGGATACAGAAAAAATAGAAGAAGAAACAACAGGAGACACAAGCAAAGGTAATACCATAATAGCTACACTAAACTATGCAATCAAACGCATCATGCGCCACCCCTGATAAAGCCCCCAGAAGGTCCCTTAACACAGCGAACAAATCTCCCTCCACTGGGCAATCGAAAAAAAAAATGTTTGTTTTGTTTTTGTATTTTTATTAACACTGTTCACACCCACGACCACCCCTTACAAGGCTGAGCGCATGAGCAAACTGCAAGGCACATCCACTCGCCCATAGAGCTAAGAAGGAGGTAGCTACTTGCCAAGGCGGCATGCATTCACACCGGATTACTCTATGTAGTCAGCCCAAATAAAAGAAAAAGCATGCACCAGCACATACCTTATCCTGTACAAGCGTCAGCCTCCCAAAACTTGACCTATCCCCACCAAGCAGATAGACACTACCTCTGGGTGATAAGGACTAGTGACAGCTGTGTCAAACCTTGTGTGTCATCTATATTATCCACCAGATATAAGAAGGACAAAGAGACCAAAGAAGGAAAGTATCAGAGGCCAGGACCCTAGACTACCCCACAACCCTTGCGACTAAGGCGCCAGCCTGCCTGTTCACAACACCCGGCCTGTCACGAATCTGAATAATATTTAGTGGATCCCTTGTCTCTGCCAAAAGGTAGAACTCACTCAGGAGTGCGGAGTCTAATGAGTAGGAGGTTTTTGCCAGTGACCCCCAGAAGAGGGTATGGACTTTGCTGCTTCTATCCCGCAGTTCGCTGTCTCCTGAATGAATGCTGGCAGAGTAGATAGTGGAGCTTTAAAACAATGGGTTGGTACAAGTGGTCAGAGAGACCCTGTATACACGAGCTTGATAGTCCCTGGCTCAGTGGTAATACAAGTGGCAGCAATACTGGAATATGATAACTGAGATGTAGATGACACATCAGGACAACTGCAGATGGATACTGATACAGTACAGTTGAATGAAAGAAATAATGGTTTAGGACTGGCTGATCCGTAGTAGGTATCTCAGAGCAACAGCAGATAATTACTAAAACGGCAACAGTTCTGATAGAGGTGAAGGTGAGGTACAACTAGCTGATCCGCAATTGGTAACTCAAGGTGACTGCAAGTAATTACTAATACAGCAACAGTTCAACAATAGCAGTAATGGAGATAGAACTTAGCTAGTCCGAAAATGGTAACTCAAAGCATAGTAGGTGAATAACTGGTACAGCGGCAGTTCAGACAAAGATAGTGGTAAAGTAGAACTTAGCTGATTAGTAACCTTGATCACCGCTTACAGGAGGAAGGTAACAATGCCGGTACCTGTCTATGGGACCGGCGTGTGACACGGCCCGCTCCTGGCCCAGAAGCTAAAAGTTAAAATACAGGCACACCAAATCAGCCCACTGAGCAAGCTAGTTACCAGCGGGAAAGGGTGAAAGACACACTCCTGCACCACACCCAGATTGCCCTTGAAAAGGACCTGCCCACCAAGAAACCCAGGTGTCCGCAATGCAATCACCACAATAGGGATAAGGTCGATCTGTTGCATCTGTGTACAGTTGACACCCTCTACTGGATGCAGGGGGCTTGGGAAATAAGCCATGAACACTTGGGAAAGAGGATACCGCTATGAGGACTGGAGAAACCTGTCATTCAAACTTGCGGAAAAATCCTACCCATAGTGAACGCCCCACCAGGGAATTAGAGAGGCCCAAAACAGATTACAACAGAAGGAGAAACCCACCGCACCAGGTGGGTTTAGGTCTGACAACACCCCATAGAAACACTAATATCGCAATTACAATATTTTGGTTTATGTATCTGGGTGCTCTCTAAGTGATGTGCCATGCATAACTCAATAAAGAAGAAAGTACCTCTGTCAAAAGAGGCACTCCTCAGGTTTTTATCTTTAGCACTGCATAACAGGGGTTAGTTATCGACTCCACTGTGAGCAAACAATAAAGGATTATAAAATTTAATTTCTGGTACATGCCAATATAAAAAATTATTGAAACAAAAGGGGGGTGAAATATAACATCATCACAGGTATAGCGTATCAGGAGATAGTCAAACAGTGACACATACAGATGTCTGTCACACATTTTGTATGTCCCCTATGTAAGCACCATTTCTTTGTAATCAACAAATATATATTATATATTGCTATGGCACCATGTGTGTTACCAACAGTATAATATTACACTATGTTAAAAAAAAGAGAATATTCTCAAACACTCCCCATTCAATGCAATCCTGCTCATACCCTTTGAATAAATGAGAGGTATATTGCATAAAGAGATTAAGTAAAGGTGAAAGTAAAATAAATGCTAAACTGCCTTATCCACTTGCTTACGTGGTCATTGCATAAGCCATAATGCCAAGGGAGGAAATAATTTATCACTTGAGAAAATTCACAGGAATCATAAGCCTTGTGTCACGAATCAATGTAGAAATACAGCTAAGGAGCCATGGATAGGTGAAAAAACAAATAATGTTTATTGCTGGAGAGCATAAACAGTTAATGACATAGTAGCTTGCAGAATTACCAGATATACAGGAAATATTCCAGGCAGCATGTACAGGGAAATGCACAGATTAGTCCCAGGTTCACATAAGGAACAGGTCAGCAGATTGTATGTGAGATAGATCTCCAGCAGCATAAATCCAGGAGCACAAACAGAAGGAAGTGACAACAGGATATGACAACAGGTCAGCAGAATGAATGTTGAGATCCTAATGCAGCATAATCATAGAAGAAAGGCCAGTAATGAATGACCAGCAATGTGTGCTGGGAGGGACAGGTATATATAAGGGAAATGAGAACACCCAGGTGCATGAGATAATTAGAAAACAGAAAGATTAACTCCTAAAGCAGAAGAATAAGCACAATAGCAGCACCTCTGGTGAATGGAGGTACACATAAAATTAATACAATAGCAAAGTCTGATAGTCCAGGTTAGGAGCTGCCAGGCAAAGCAGTATGCTGCAGGCAGATCGTGACAGTACCCCCTCCCTTAAGGGGGGATTCCAGATGCCCAATTACCAAAAATGTCTGAATTCATCGGAATCATAGTCCAGAATTGGGGGCCCGGCAGAAAAGTCCTCGTCGATGCGCAAAAGGGCAAAGGAAGCCATGCCAGCTGCCAGTTCAAGCACTGCAGAACCACCTCTTTTCTTACGTCCTCCTCTCTTACGGGACTTCTTCGGAATTGGAACCTGAGCCAACTGGGTGGAGCACAAAGATAGTTCTCGGACTGTAGTGCCGGGTAGTGTTGCTGAAAACACAGGTGACCCACAGTATGGCACTGCAGGGGTTGGAGAAAACTTTTTGATGACTTCCTCAACAAATCGTTGTAAGTCAAACAGGATGGGATCTTGGGTTTCAATAAATGGATTTGCCCATTGCAAAGCTTCTCCTTTAAAATACGAAATAAGGAACAGTACACGTCCCTTAGGGTTGTTAACAAGCTCTGTTATGGAGGGAATATAAGAGGCAGCAAATTTCAGAAGGGCACAAAGTTGGGAAATGTGCTCCTCAAAGAAAGGCAACGGCTCAGACTTGGCACCCTCAGCACAGGATGACTCGGACTTGGCAACAGACTTGACAGGAGACCCGGACTGGGCGGCAGGCTTGGCAGCAGGCCCGGAATGGGCGGCAGACTTGGCAGCAGGCCTGGACTGGGCAGCAGACTTGGCAGCAGGCCCGGACTGGGCGGCAGACTTGGCAGCAGGCCCGGACTTGGCGGCAGACTTGGCAGCAGGCCTGGACTGGGCGGCAGACTTGGCAGCAAGCCCGGACTGGGCGGTAGACTTGGAGGCAGGCCCGAACTGTGCGGCAGACTTGGCAGCAGGCCCGGAATGGGCGGCAGACTTGGAGGGGACAGTGCTGTGAGAAGCCTCAGAAGGGACAGCACTGTGAGAAGCCTCAGGGTAGACAGCCCTGTGAGAAGCCTCAGGGTAGACAGCACTGTGAGAAGCCTCAGGGTAGACAGCACTGTGAGAAGCCTCAGGGTAGACAGCACTGTGAGAAGCCTCAGGGTAGACAGCACTGTGAGAAGCCTCAGGGTAGACAGCACTGTGAGAAGCCTCAGGGTAGACAGCACCAAGTGGTAACTCGGGCTGAACCGCATAGAGTGGCAACTCGGGCTGAACCGCATGGACAGGCAACTCGGGCTGAACCGCATGGACAGGCAACTCGCACTGAACCGCATGGATAGGCAACTCGGGCTGAACCGCATGGACAGGCAACTCGGGCTGAACCGCATGGATAGGCAACTCGGGCTGAACCACATGGACAGGCAACTCTGGAGTGGACTGTAAGGGCAGCGCCCCCTCTGGAGAAGGCTGTAAGGGCAGCGCCCCCTCTGGAGGAGTATGTAAGGGCAGCGCCACCTCTGGAGCAGACTGTAAGGGCAGCGCCCCCTCTGGAGAAGACTGTAAGGGCAGCGCCCCCTCTGGATCAGTCTTTAAGGGCAGCACTATATAAATAAATGATGATGATGATGATGATGACAGCCTCCTGAGAGGGTCCATAAGCAGGGTAGAAAATTTAGCCAGCTGGGAGCGTAGCAGGATTATGTCCATTTGTAATGCCTGTACCTGTGGCAATTCAAAAGCTGGTAAAGCAGACATGTTCCAAAAAATAAATGAAATATTGATTGCAGAACAAAAAGGTCCCAGAATAAACTTTCACCTGACTCCTAAGCTGTTTGTGGGCTGGTCATACTGTCACGAATCAATGTAGAAATGCAGCTAAGGAGCCATGGATAGGTGAAAAAACAAATAATGTTTATTGCTGGAGAGCATAAACAGTTAATGACATAGTAGCTTGCAGAATTACCAGATATACAGAAAATATTCCAGGCATCATGTACAGGGAAATGCACAGATTAGTCCCAGGTTCACATAAGGAACAGGTCAGCAGATTGTATGTGAGATAGATCTCCAGCAGCATAAATCCAGGAGCACAAACAGAAGGAAGTGACAACAGGATATGACAACAGGTCAGCAGAATGAATGTTGAGATCCTAATGCAGCATAATCATAGAAGCAAGGCAGAAGGAAGAATCCACAGGGTGCAACAACAGGATATGACATCAGGTCAGCAGAATGAATGTTGAGATCCTAATGCAGCATAATCATAGAAGCAAGGCAGAAGAAAGAATCCACAGGGTGTAACAACAGGATATGACATCAATGACCAGCAATGTGTGCTGGGAGTGACAGGTATATATATGGGAAATGAGAACACCCAGGTGCATGAGATAATTAGTAAACAGAAAGATTAACTCCTAAAGCAGAAGAATAAGCACAATAGCAGCATCTCTGGTGAATGGAGGTACTGCTGCTAACACATAAAATTAATACAATAGCAAAGTCTGATAGTCCAGGTTAGGAGCTGCCAGGCAAAGCAGTATGCTGCAGGCAGATCGTGACACCTTGTATTAGGATACGCCACACCCCCACTGGTGCGCGCCTTAGACACAACATTATAGATCCTCTTCGAAATGGCAAACATGTTCACATAAGATCCGTAATAGATCCTACTGTACACAGACATACACCGCACACTTCGCGACCAGTTGTCCGGTTTCTCCAACAAGCCATCAAACAAGCTGCTGAGTGTTTGAGCCATCCTTTGCAACAAAACACTTGCGTAAGCTCTAACCAGCTTCCAAGGGCACATCAAAGCCACACAACATCAACCAGAGCTTGTTGTAATAGTGTAAGCTGAAGATAGACGAGCCCGGTCTCTGCAGCCAATGAACCCTTCAGTGCACTAATCGCATACCGCAAATAGGCATGTGCTGGGGTAAATCAAAAGTGTGAGGTGCATGGTATATCTAGCCTGTTCGGTGTCCATACACATCAAGATATGTGAAGCTGCTAAATCTTTGACTACCACCTATTCTCAATTTAACTATAATAGAGCATGCGGCTTAGAGTGGTGATAATGCTGAATAACTCATAGAGTACACTATTGCTAGATTAGGGAGTAGTCCGCGGACTACTCCCTAATTAGACATGTAGCAATTATTAGACATGTAGCCCTGAGGGAGGCACCTACAGGTAGCCGCAGCATACTGGGATTATGCCAAATGGCGACTATGAAACACAATATCTGTACAACATTGCATCAAGACAGGATTCAACCAATTCCGTAAACAAGTGACACACCCACTACACCAAAGACACAGGTTACTTACGGATCCCAAGGTCTAAAATACAGAAGCATGGGATATAAAGTCTCCAGTGACATTCTACTGTGACAAAGCTCATACAGAAACAGGAGGGGTGGCGTTGTTCTTGTCCTGCTCCAGTCTCAGTCATGATGATACTAATCCCTCTACTTCATGTGCTAAAACCTTTGTTCACGAGCATAGTGGTTTTAAGTCAGGGAAACAAAAATGTAAATAAAAAGCTTGTACCTTTTTAAAGAAAAAAACCCTGTGTAATAGAGGTGAAAGTTTACTGTAGAAAAACATAAATTTGCCAAGATGCTATTCTACCTAAAATATTACCAAGCATACCAGCATCAGGTAGCTCCCTTCTCTCAGCTAGATTGCTGCACCTGCAATCTACACTGTCATCATATTCACCCTTATCAGTGTGTATATCATCCTCAATCAATACTAATTCATCCCTGCTGTAATCCACCATCACAGAAGTCTGTGTACTTTGATTTAATTGCCGGGAATGACCTTCCTCATGGAATTTGTAGTTCACTTTTTGGCAGAGCTGTCACGATTTTTGGACAATTTTTTTAGACCAGACCAAATGTCAAAATGTTGTGTTGACTCATCTGCATCACCACTGGGTGTTTTGGGAAAAACTAGTTTTTTCCTAGAAGCAGTTGCCAGAGAAACTGAAGGAGGAGATGTTGTTGAATCATGTACCACTTGAGCTGTCAGCCTGCTGACCAGGAGCTCATTGCATATCTTGAGATCTTGGTCAGTTAGAAAGAAAGAGAACATATAGCTCTTAAACCTAGGATCAAGCACAGTTGCCAAAATGTAGTGATCCGATTTTAAGATGTTGATAACTCTTGGATCCTGTTGAAGCGAATTAAGTACTTAATCTACAATGCCAATATAGTTAGCGGATTTGCTTTGTTTCATATCCTCCTTCAATTTCTCTAGCTGCTTCTCAAAAAGTCTAATTAGGGTAATCACTTGACTGAAGCTAAATGTGTCTGTACTCTCTTCACAGGTGAATACTTTGCTGGACTAAAGTATATTCCCCCTCAAATTCTATTCTTATTTCAGCTGTTGCATTCTTCTACATGCTGTTGCAGAATGTCGAAAATGAACCGAAATATTTCGGCACCCAGACAGCATCTCCTGCATGTCACTTTAATTTTTTAAAAAGTTCTGTACCACCAAGTTGATTGTGTGAGCAAAACAGGGAATGTGATGGAATTCCCCCTGCTGTAATGTTCTAACAATACTGGTGGCGTTATCAGAAATCACATATCCTCAGGAGAGTCCAAGCAGGATTAGCCATGTTGCAATGACATCCCTTAGTTTTTCACCATCATTTCTTTATTTATATAGCGCCACTAATTCCTCAGCACTGTACAGAGAACTCATTCACATCAGTCCCTGCCCCATTGGAGCTTACAATCCAAATCCCCTAACATACACACACACAGATCGAGAGAGACTAAGGGCAATTTAATAGCAGCTAATTAACCTATCAGTAGGTTTTTGCAGTATTTGAGAAAACCGGAGCACCCGGAGGAAACCCACGCAAACACGGGGAGAACATACAAACTCCACACAGATAAGGCCATGGATGGGAATCCAACTCATGACCCCAGTGCTGTGAGGCAGAAATGCTAACCACTAAGGCACCGTGCTGCCCACAAACAGGTTGTCAGCGGTATGCCTCTTAGTGAAGCAGATGATACACAGAATAGTATGCCTCTGAAAGATCTGGCGTTGTTTGTTATATGCTGCAGCGGTTCCTGCTGCTGAAGACAATTTACCAACCCAGTGGGCTGTCACAGTCATATCATCTTTAGTTTTATCAGTTCTGCTTGTTCCCATATCTGTGGTTACATGTACAGTGGGTAGAATGGCATTTTGTATCGCAATTATTTTCTTTTTTGTAACCTCCTGGTACAAGTGAGGAATTGCTTTTCTAGTAAAATGGTGTAGTCATAAAATTTGGTAACAGGGACACAAGCCCTCAAGTAACTGTCTAAAACCAGATGCATTAATAGTGGGTATTGGATGCAGATCTAATATTAGCATAGTCGCCATGGCGTCTGTGTTCCACTTTGTGACTGGGTAACAGCTTTCATACTTGCTTCCTCTTGCAAAGGATTGTTTAACAGTCAATTGTTGTAAACTACTACTAGTCTTCTTATTGGTCTGCTTGTGAGTTGAAGATCCACCCCCAGCAGCAGAAGCAGCAACAGTGGGCCTAACGCTCAAGGATTCTTCGAGTCATCTGGCATTAGCAACTTGCATGCAGGACTAACTCCGATCACTTGTGAGGATATTGATGATGAAGGTGATGGGGGTGTTGATTGCAGGTGCTGGGATCTAGCTGAGAGAAGGGAGGTAGGTGATGCTGGACTGCTTGTTGTTATTTTTTTAGCATTAGTTTCTGATTTTCCCAAGAGGTTTCCAGGAACTCGCTTCAAATGGCGTAACATGGATGGGGATCCTAGATGGTTAAGGTCCCTACCTCTACTGAGTGTGGCTTCACAATGCTACAAATAGCTAGACAACTGTTGTAAGAATTTGGGTAAAAATAATTCCACATATAAGAGGTGGATTTTTTGGTCTTATGCCTAAGCATGACAATGGCCTTCTTCTTATCACTGGCAAGAACTGCTGCAGCCTTTGTTTGAAAGTGTGTGAAAATAATATTGTGACCTGTGAGGTGGTCAAAATTGACTGTGAATGACTTGAAATTAGTTTTATTGAGTTTAATAAAAATGTAGGAACAGCAAAAAAGCAAAATTATGTGATTTTAGCAATTTTTCTAAAAAATACAAATCCAAAACCAAAACACACGAGGGCGGTTTTGCCAAAACCAAAACCAAAACATAAAGTTAATCCAGATCCAAAACCAAAACCAGAACACAGGGGGTCAGTGAACATCTCTACCAACAATGTGCAAAAAAATGTAATAGATTAATGCTTACATGGTTTATTCTCTATTTATCATGATTTGAGCTCTACTTGCCGAGGAAAAGTGACAGAGTGAAGAGAAGGAAGGAGATCATGACCATCAGTCAGAGAGGCCAGTCTCCCCATCTCCTAACAGTGAGCAGCTGACAGCAACACACCGAATCCTGCAGAACATGCAAGCATCATACAACCCAGTGAAAATTATTATGGAAAAGATATGCCAACACTTATTGAAGAGAAAGGACTGCCATGTTCAAATGTATGAGCATTAGAGGGATTTTGCTCTACTAAAGTCTTGCACAGCAGAGGCTCATGCCTTCAAGACCTGTCACAAACACTGCTTCTGGGGAGCAAGAGCATGTAAAGCTATGTTTCTACTATCCCGTGCTGATTCAGTGGCAGTTGCCCTTTAAAAGTTCATACATTGACCCAAGAAGTAAAAGATCAAAAAAAAGCACAATAATGTCTGGTCTTACCTTTTCTTCTTTGTTTATCACTAGTTTTATTAGTAAGTAAAGAAATGCACTGCTTAAAAATATCTGAGTTTTGCTTCATTATATTTTTTACATTATTGTAAGCATTAAAATGTAACTCACTCAAAAAGGTCCAGTCTATAACCAATCTGGTTGAGATATACATGGAAGTTTTGTGTCTATGTAAAATCAAAGTCAGCAGCAGTAAAGGGCGAAAAAGGTAACATAGCCTCCCTTGAAATAAAAAGGGGAAAAATGGTTACTGAAATTCATGAGTGTATATGCCCACAATTTTGTAAAAAGCTGGGATAGAAGTTTGTATTATATGCCACTATAAACATTTAAAACTATTCAACATATTTGTCAATAACACCAGCATTATGCAAAGAGTATTGTCATTATTTGTTACAAAATCAACCTAATAAAAACATATTTAGACAAGAAAATGGGCTGACAATAAACAATAAAATAAAACTTAAATGTACCTAGTAGCCATTTATGTTCATTTGGCTTTGTGCCTTCTTGCAAAGGAATCATGGGTGTTTCCTGGCCAGTTAGCAACCAGGTATTGAATCTAGAGAGATGCATCACATATAGGCTGAGCATTATCGAGTGGAAATATTTCCTATTCCTAAAAATAGCTTAATTTCCACGAGATGGTCAGCGCTCTATGTGTACCGTCTATTACCCCTATAACTTGTGGAAAGCCAGCTATGGCAGCCATTTGCTACTTTATGGTCACAAGGGACTCCTCATCGATTGGTTGATGAATAAATTGATGGATCTGCCATAGGAAAGCCCACAACACCACCTTCAGTACACGAAGAAAGGTAGACTAAGACATTTCTCCCAAAACTCTCACTGTGGTCTGAAATCATCCAGATGCACAGAAATGTAACACCGCCAACATTTTGATCAGTGGTAGTACTGAGGTCGGGATGTTGTACAAAGGCTCTAAGTCACTCTGCACAATGCGCAGAGAGACCTATATATGAGAAAGAAGGGAATATTAAAAATGTATCTTATGCATAGAAAAATCTGCAGCTCACTTAGACATTTCAAATTAGAAAAAATGATTATTTACAGAGTGGACAATATTCATATTGCAAAATATGTAAAAATTAAAGAGACTGTGTGGGGCAGAAAAATAATGATTAGATTTTATATAAGAACATATTTCATTACCATACAGTTTAATACAAGTGGTCATTTCAAAAATAACAATGACATGCATTTACACTTTCAAAAGATTTTATTTATGGAAAATAGACCATAAATGCAAACATACGCAACTTGTTGTTTAAAAAAATAAATCAAACACAGGATTTGATCTGCCTCTTCTATCCTCCTTTCCACCTTTTAAGTCATAAGGAGTCATAAGTGTCAGATGTGTTCGGTTATGAATCCAGTTCAATTGCAATATTTTGTGGAAGTTTGATTTCTGGCCATGCACAGTGCAAATTCACACGAGATACGCTATGCCAATTGTCGGACTTGAATCAGACCCCTTGTGTGGAAACAGTGAGAGAAAATACCAAAATGTTTGCCCCCCCCCCCCCAACATGGCTGCATATCTTTCTAAAGAACCATTCATCTCAAATAAATCAGAAGAGGATCAGGTTAAGGGTACATAGCAACCCGTAGATAATTGTAAGTAAAAATCTCACTTTAAGGAACACAATCTATCCATCCAATTAGTCAGAACATAGTCATTTCAAATCAATAAATATATTTCCTCTCTTTATTCCTATGATATAATTAAGGAATCATTGGATGCTGGATGGGTTGTGTAGATAAAAAGGGTGAGTTTGCAAAAAATTCAACTGAATGGTATCGCAAATTCAGTAATCTCTGTTAAAAAATATCTTAACACATTTCTCTGCACTCACAAAGCTTTTGTGCGTGAACACATTTTGTGTGCAACGTGCGTTTGTTTTAAAACGCAATGTAAATCAGCTCTGCACACTTCCAAAGTCAACAAGGAACAGATTTGAAGAAATGTGCGCTGATGAATTCGAGAGTAAGTTTTCTCTGCTCTACTATACAACACAGCTGGATGCGTCCAATACATATGTGAAATATACATTTTCAAAAGAACGCACACAAAAATAAATAAATAAAATAATTAATGTTACCTGTTAATAATATAAGCATTAATGACAAAACAATTAAAAATAAAAAGTAATATATTTTTTTAAATGAAATACTGTAACTTTATTAGGATGATCTTAACTTCTACTGAACAAAATATAGATTTTTACAGTTGCTCCTGTTTGCAACACATGTTACAACATGCATATGCGACAGTCATCACTAGTACTCAGGACTTCGATTAACCCTGTAGCTGAAGGCAGAAATAAAAGTAACTCAGAGATGCCCAAGTCTTGATTCGCACATGGCTGTGTGTGCTTGTTTGGCACTCCCTAACTGTACATTGACAACAGGCGAATGCCCCTTCCTTGCCCCATTCATTCCCAGAAATCCTAGGCTGTAGCAAGTGTCCATTGCGTATGTAGGTGCAGTGAACATTGTTGCGTTTTTGTTTTGGGCATGCGCAAAGTGATTTTGCATACAATACGTACAAAATCGGCAGGTACGTGCCTTAATGAATCAGGCCCATAGTTTCATCAGAGGCATAGGTTTTAAATTGTAATCATCTGCTTTTATGACAGTTTGTTAGAATAGAAAGTGACATTTCTATCAACATGTTTAGGGGTCTATGCATATTTGGTTGCACCACCATTCCAGTGGTGCAACCAAATATGCATCGCTGCAAATCGCAGTAATGCATATTTATGCACCACTGGAATGCATCATGCTGGGACTACACTGGGAGCCCCAGCGAAGTGACCCCTGTGATGCAAACTCCTTTACTATTTACTGGGAGCTTAGCGCTGCCAGTGAAAAGAGGAATTCTATATCGGATTCTGCGAAGTGAGAGAGGTTTCAGCAGAATCTCATAGGAAAAGACAGGTAAGGCCATCCTGATATGGGCATTACCTGTCTGCGCAATGCAAAGCTGATCAAAGCTTCAAGCATTGCAAAACATCGCAGTCCCCATATTAATCTATGAGGACTGCGAAGCTGCACGGTATTTGCCTAAACTGATTAGATTTCTGCCATATCTCCTCAGTTAGGCATGTAATACATAGCAACAATACTTAAAAGATGCAGACTTTTAAGTGTCAAATAAGCTTGATGCATAGACCCCTTAGAGAGATATGATCAGTTATCAAGACCTACTCATTTTTGCTTTTTCATTTATTTTTATATTTTTCTTCTTTTTCCCCCTATTTTTAATTATTTAATATTATTCTTTATTATTACATGTTTATTTATAGGGACATTGATGAATCACTATAAGGTGCAATCTATACTGTGTACCATATATTTTCTTTTCTTTATCTTTTCTATGTTAGCTTCCAAGGCTTTATTTTACACAATGAAATAAATGCTTGTTCATTCATATGTATTCATGTTTATTCATATTTGTGATGATGGTAAAATAATAAATCACATAAACTAATTAAATTATTTCCCCTAATACATTGGTTCCTTTGCAGGTTGTATTTTTACTTATTTATTGATACTATTTAAACTAAAAATAAATATATCTGCATAATGAGGCCATACAATACAAAAATCAGATGGCTCCACTGCTATGGAAAAGTGTATTTAATTTTACAAAAAAGAAAAAAAGTAAAAATGAAAACACCTTTTAAGCATCATGGGTTTATGCAGAGTTGGAAGCATGCCAGTTTGTGTAGTGCATACTTGCCAACTCTCCCGGAATGTCTGGGAGACTCCCGAAGTTCGGGCCAGTCTCACGGACTCCCGGGAGAGCTGGCAAATCTCCCGCATCCAGCACCTGGCACCCCATAATGACGCAATTTGCGGGGAATCGTGTCATTTTGGCCCCGCCCCCGCGATAACCCAGCATTTCCGTCGCGGGGCCAAAGTAACGCCGCCCCCGCCTCCTCCTGCCCTCCAGACACGCCCCTCTCCCGAAAAAGGTAAGTAGAAAGTAGGTAAGTATGGTGTAGTGTATCTTGAGTGGGATCGCTCTGCGCATACCCAGACTGTGGACATATGCATATGCGCCTATGCAGACTTGTGCTTATCTGACACGTGTCTGTGCCTTGATAAACAGGATGGGGAAGGGGAGACATGCAAACGCAGGCTGAGTACAGTAAAGGCGGCTCATGAAGACCTGCAAAAACACATATACACGTCTGCTACGAAGCTTATCATTTGCACGTGCTATAAGAAAAGTACAAATACTTGCCGATGATGATGATTTAGTGTAAACAAAGTGTATACATACGCTGCTCATATAGGGGTGGACACATCACTCATATTGCATCCAACTCTGCATCAGTGTCCATGTGTGTGTAATAGAAGAGCTGAGTAGGAGCTTCGGGAGGGGTGATCGGCATCTGCGCCGTTTCACCAAAGCCGTGTACCGTCCCTGGTTACAGTAGTCACAAATATGGCATTACAACACTCATAATTGTTGAATGCAAATTAAATAACATTATGCCTAGAATGGTGGGTTGTTAATAAGGAATGGATGGGGTGAACTGAATTACAGAAGCATAAAATGAAATGCAGTTGTGAGGGATGAAATATACATCCAAAGCTGCATTCATGTATATTATTGTGTGCTTACAGGTTTACCCAGGCAATGACTTAGAGGATATTACAACATTTAGTATTAAGATAAAAATCCTAATTATACAAATCATGCAGTTTCCTAGCAATCACTGGATTCTGCTCCCATACAAAAAAGTACTACGTCTTTCTCTTCAGCATATAACTCTCTGTGCAGTAGCAAAAGCAGAAGCTGAAAATAAATAAGTTACGCTCGTCCACACATTAGAAAAACTGCACATATTTTCTGAAAACGGACTCCACAGAGGTTATTTATTAATTACACTCTTGGGCTCCATTTTGTTTTGAAGTGGAGCTAAAGAGGGAAAAATCTTTGAATTAGCAAAATGGCAAGAAAGGCAGAAATAAAAAGAAAAACAGAATTCCCCTATCTCCAAGGAATGGTATTTTTTAAAAAAAAAAAGTTATAGAAATACTCTGGTGCCATCTTCTGGCACATGAAAACTACAGCAAGGCTAACTCATCTTAAAGGCAGCAAGCAGTCCCATGTTCAGCCAATGTGATCTTATTTCTGGAAATCAGGTGGATACTGAAAGCTTCAAGGTTTCTGTTACTGTGTACATGCAGCTCAATTCTTAAGAAAAGCAATTTTGTCGTTTACACAGCATAAATTAACAGCAATAATTATGTGATGACTGTAAGTTGAGTATGTGATCATCTACACAAAGGCAAGCAAGGGTAAAATATTTTTACTTTTGGGTGGGTCTCAATAAATTGTAGATCAACAATTATTCATCTGCTTAAGTTTATGTTACAGCTTAAGTTACAAGCACCTCACAATAAAAACTACACACTAAGATGTGTACTAAAACTAGAGATGTTCACTGACCTCCGTGTTCTGGCTTTGGTTTTAGGTCTGTATTAACTTCGTGTTTTGGCTTTGGTTTTGACAAAACCTTTTGCCCTTGCTTGTTTTGGATCCCTATTTTTTTTCTAAAAGCCCAATTTTTTTTTGCTAAAATCACAATTGTGCTTTTTTTCACCTACATTAATAGTAACCCCAATAACACTAATTTCAAGTCATTTGCAGTAAATTTTGACCATCTCACAGGTCACAATATTATTTTCATACACTTTCGAACAAAGACTGCAGCGACCTGGCTGGATGGTAATCGACAGAGCAATGGCACAAACACATGGCACGTTCATAGCACATCTAGGAGACATTTCCACATAGCATTGGCAGAAAAAAAGTGGTGCAAGATGGAAATGTCCTTAGGCCCTCCCAAACAACCTTATGTAAGATTTTGAAAAAAGACATGTACAGTTTAACAAATCAAGCACTCAAGCGACAAGCAGTGCCACTTTTGTGGCTGAAGTGCTTGGTTTGTTTGGGCCCCCACAAAACAAGCTAACGATAGCTTAGCTACCTTAATCCTAACAGTGCTGTCAATGAACTCTACATTATTAAACCATGACTGATCGTGCTGCATTTTTAATCTCCTTCTCCCCTGTAGATACCTCCCTGTCATCCCTGAAGAACTGCCAAACCTATGTAGACACAGGAATGGATATTACAACTTGAGTAGCAATAGATCTGCTTCAGACAGACTGTGACACTGAACATGTGGGCAGCATGGAAGATGAAGACAAGGAGATTTAAAAGTTACCAAAAGAGAGGAGCACTTCTTAACTTGTTTCCTAAGTGTCTACAGGTTAAGAATCAATGTACTCTGTTATCTCTTTGTGTGATGGTCTGGTTCCTTTGACATTTATTACTGGCTGACTACTGATATCTTCTAAGCATGTATGAAGCTCCCTTCTTTCTCTGTGTAATAAATCAATCTCATGGTTAAGCCACATGTTGCTGAGCTCCTGTATTTCACACTGCGCCACTCACCACAGGTCATAGTGTTATCATTAGCATACCTGCCATAAATCCTCTGCTAACACTACATGAATGCTGTTCTTAGAAAATGCACCTTAGCAACACTACCTTTCTTATTCTTTGAATGATTGTCCAATAGAAGGACTTCTTTAGCAACTTCATCTGAGACTAAAGCAAGTGAAAGTTGAGTATACTGAAGTCTTAAGTCAGATTCACAAGATGAATCTTATAGTCCACAAACTAAATATTACCAGATATATGAAAAATCAATTTCAATGCAGTTGTGCAAAATATATTTATTATACATTTGACTGTTGTCTTATTTGCAGGTTTCAGAACATAGAGAGACCACTGCCTAAACTTAAATTCAAGGACAGTCCTGAAGGAGTTTTGTCACCAAGACATAAAAGTGACTACTAATCGAACAATGGAAGTGCTTACATCACCAAGGATCAATAATAACTAAACAGCTATACAAATGTGATATTTCTTGTCTTCAATGTTATGTGCACTGTTTTTTTTTGCGGCTAATATACTATAGTCAATTTACACTCAGGGAGTTACCTTACGATTATGTAACGGGTCTGTAACTACAAATGTGTATTATGAAATATACTTATATATTATAAACTATATGCATATTATAAAATCGCTGTCAAACCATTAAGTTGGTGGTGTATGTATATAATAATAATCATAGTTTCCAAAGCTAAAATATGTCACAGATAAGTTTTATATTTGAATAGGAAAAATATGACTCTTCGGGTGGACAATAAAAAAATTTGTAGGTTCCGCCAGAATAACAAAACAAGTAGTTGACAAGTTGTTCTTGTTTTCAAACCTTGTCCCTGCTTACTTCTTCTGCCATCGGCTCTCTGTTAAAACACCATTGTTTACATTGACAAGTAGAAATTTATTGCCTTATAGTGGGCTGTGTAGGACAAGTGTCGAAGTTATGCTGTGAGAAAACGACAAGATGAATGCAATAGATATGTTAATTGAAGACTTGCTTTTGTGTCCAAAAGATGCCCCTTGCAAAAAGGGCAAGATCTCTTCCTCCCGATCTACTTTAGGCCCAAAGCTGAGAGCAAATTGGAAATAATGAATCATTTTTGACGCTGGCTGCTAAAGATGAATTACCAGCAACAATGCTTTTCTTTACTGTGTTTTTGTAACCGTCTGAAAACTAATTTCCAGCAGCTACAGATTCAGTATACAGCTGCAATTAGAAAAAAAGGAGGAATTCCACAAAGCCATTAATAATCCAGACTGTCCCTGGCTATGAAAACTAATAATGACACAGATGTAACTGAATCTGAATTTATATTCCAGGTCATGTTTTACAGCTGGACTAGAACAAAGCAGTATTGTGAAGGAGGCATGTTTGTAAATTACAGTCTAGAATTTTCATTAGTGCTACAATCTGAATTTTGTTTTGTTAAAAGGGAGACATAATTGCAAGAGGGATTTAGCCATTTTTGTTCCTAAGAGTTATTTTTTAACATTACAGGCTAGTTATATTAACCCTTTCATTAGGACAGGGTTCCTAAATTGATACATGTTGCATTTTTAACACACAAGTCCAATATGTGTAAACTACTGTCTTTCTGACACAGAGTAGCTGCATCTGTCAGAGCAAAGACTGACCCGTTCAGAAAAAGTTAAATGCAAGAAATCAAGATGTGCAGAATATTGCTAAGTTCTCAAAAGAACTGGAGCAAAATCACACAGACAACTTTAATACATACGTCCTGTATCCAGGGTTACAACCACTAATTAAAATGATGGATAGTAGTGGATATATGGAAAAAATAGGACTGCAATATTGGATCTGGAGGGATTTTTGCTTAATCTGGATCAATTTCAAATATAAGTGAGGTATCGCAGGAGATCCAAAATAGGTTGAACTCGATGGACTAGTGTCTTTTATCAACCTCATCAACTATGTTATTATGTTACTATGTTACACAATACACACAGAGTGAACTTATTTAACTAAATAAATTTAACTTCTAGAGAAAGGCAAACAGCACACATGACTGCACTGGAAATTTAAGAATTTATTGCAGTAGCTGCTTTCTGAGCTTTAATCATGTGGCTCATTCTTGTCCTCTAATTTTACAGATTCCTAAATAACATTAGCTATCAATATTTTTTAAGAGCAATCTCAGATTCTGCATATATTTCCCAGTACACCTTTTTTTCTTTTCATATTGGTTAGCTGCACTGCACTATGACTCGTATACTATTGACTTGTAATTCTCAGATGTCTTTGAAAAGCATTATTATTTTTTTACCTTAACTGTTGTTCTCACAACCATTTATTTGTGGGTTTTGATGTGTGGTTTGGGTCATTATGTTGCAGAAAGGTCCACCAGTGGCCAAGGTTCAGCCTTCTGGCAGAGGCAGACAGATTGTGATGTAAAATCTCCTAGTATAGAGTGGAATTCAGTGTGCCATTGATTTTCACATGAGCCCCTGGACCACTAGCAACAAAATAGCCCCAAAGCATCAATGATAGATACATCATCATCATATATAACAGTTGGTATCAGGTGCTTTTCTTTTATACAGTCCTTTTCTTTCTCTAAACGTGATGATGGTGTACATGACCCAAAAGTTTACTTTTGGTCTTATCTTGCTATTTGGAAAGGCTTTTTTCGTGGAACTCTTCCAAAACAAGCTTCTGGTCATGGAGGTGGCATCTGAGAGTGGACTTTGACCTTTATTGCTGTTGGCGTTGTTAATAGCACGAGATATGGACCTTCCGACCGATCAGTCAACGATCCGGATCTTAAGAAACTTCTTATCATCATCCAATTTCTCAAATTCAAATTATGACAGGCTCCGTCAATCGGAATCGGTTGTGTGCCTATCACAGCAGCTTGAATCTGTCTCAACTGTTTAGTAAACAATAGAATGTAGTTAAGTCACATCATTAACTTGGCTTTGACTGGTATTGCAATTCAGAGTTAATTAGGAATTTTTCCAAACAGAATCTCATATGGTGATAAATTGAGAGGACCTCGAGGGGTTAATCTGATAGCATGTAAAACTATTGGCAATATGTCAGGCCATAGCATCCTCGTTTCCTTGAAAACTTTATACAGTTTATTTTTAATAATCCCGTTGTATCTTTCAACTTTCCCACTACTTTGTGGATGGTACGGTACATGTGTCATGGACTTACCTGATCCCCGCCGCTCCGTCCAGCCGCACTTCCGCATTCAGGACCATGTGACCGCACCCGGAGGCGGTCACATGACCACAACCCTAGAGGCGGGGATTTTGAATCCCCTTCAGTATAAAAACCTCACTCTGACACTCGCTGAGTGTCAGAGCAACACTTACCTGTTCCTGGCTCCTGCTCTTTGTGGATTGCAGTGTCTTCCAGCTTCCAGTGTCTTCCTGTGTGCTGATCTCTGCCTGTCTGACTTCCCTGGCTCTCCGTTCCCTGTGTACCGACCCGGCTTGCTGACCATTCTCCTATTCTTGTGACCCGTGTACCGAACCTGGCTTGTTGACTCCGAGTTGCCTTCTGATTCTGCCTGACTCCATTCCTGTGTACCGTACCGGCTTGTTTGACTCCGCTACCACCGCTTCACTCCGCTGTACTACATCTTGAGGCGAACCTGGGGACCGCGACCTGCGACTCCTGGCAGCGAAGCCCACCCCGCCTTGCGGCGGTTCTTGGTGAACACCGGGGAGATCGTTAGACTACACACCTCAGGTAAGCCAGTGCTAATCAAGATTAGTAATATAGTATCCAGAATCTGTTACAGTTTGCTCTGACCATGGATACCACAGCTAAAGATCTGTTGGAGCATTTAGTAGGAAGGATGGATAAGCAAGAAGCCAACCAAGAGCAACTTTTAAAATTTCTCAATAGTCTATCCACTCGGTTGGATGTTGTCCAGAACACCCTTGTGGCTGGTGGATCACCTGGGCCGGCAGTGGCTCCTGTACCTCAGGCCGCAGCAGCAGCTTCTTCCTCGCAGTTACGGTTACCTAACCCACCCAAGTTCGACGGAGACCCTAAATATTGCAGAGGATTCTTAAATCAATGCTCCATACAATTCGAGCTTCTACCTGGGAACTTCCCTTCCGAAAAAACGAAAGTGGCCTATGTGATTTCGTTATCGTCCGGTCAAGCCTTAGCATGGGCTTCCCCCTTATGGGAGAGGGACGACCCCATTCTACATAACTTCAACCTCTTCTTGTCCACCTTCAAGAAAATATTTGATGAGCCAGGAAGGGTGTCCAATGCCGCTTCCGGCTTACTACGTCTCCGCCAGGGAAACCAGTCTGTGGGGCAGTATGCGGTCCACTTCAGAACTATGGCCTCTGAACTTCGCTGGAACGATGAGGCCCTAGTAGCTACATTCTGGCAGGGCCTTTCAGACCGAATCAAAGACGAGTTGGTATCCCAGGAGCTCCCTACGTCTTTGGACGACATTGTCTCCCTCTGTGTCAAAGTTGATTTGCGTTTCAAGGAACGTAATTCCGAGAAGGAACAGTCGCGGCGTAGTATGATTCGCTTGGCCCCCAACTTCCAAACCCCGGTTCTCCCTCCTGAAAAGCCCATGCAACTTGGGAGGACCCGCCTATCAGCCGAAGAAAGGGAGAGGAGATTTCAGAACAAGTTGTGTTTATATTGTGGAGAGAGTGGCCATCTTCTGAGTTCTTGTCCTAAACGCTCGGGAAACGACAGGGCCTAACGAGTTCTGGAGCTGTATCGTTGGGCCTCTTTTCTCAGTGTCAGTCAGTTCCCAATAGTAATGATTGCCTGTCTATTCCCATTTCCCTCCAGTTAGGACAAAAGACCTTCCCGCAGTCGGCTCTTCTAGATTCCGGAGCCGCAGGAAATTTCATTTCTGCCACTGTAGTTAAACAATTCGCTATTCCCACACAAGCGTTGGAACAACCCATCTCTCTGATGGCCATTGATGGGGGAAGACTTCCTGAGGGGTCCATTCTGGTACGCACTATTCCCCTTCTGCTTCAGATAGGAGCACTTCATCGAGAGAAGATTTCTTTTTTAGTAATACAGAGGTCTACCAATCCAGTCATCCTAGGACTTCCATGGCTTCGGGTCCACTCTCCCACCTTGGACTGGAAATCTGGTCACATATTGTCATGGGGACAGTCCTGCTTCTCTCGCTGCCTACAGAGAGTGGTTCCTCCGAATAGTCCTAGACGTTCCCAAGAATTTCCTGTGACTCTCCTACCTGAACCATACCAAACTTTCTCTGATGTCTTCTGTCAACAAGAGGCCACTAGACTTCCTCCTCACAGAATCTGGGACTGCGGTATTGATCTGATACCTGGTAAACCCATTCCCAGGGGCCGGGTTTACCCCCTCTCCCTCCCGGAGTCTAAGGCTATGGAGGAGTATATCCAAGAAAATCTAAACAGGGGCTTCATCCGCAAGTCTGCCTCCCCAGCTGGGGCTGGCTTCTTCTTCGTAAAAAAGAAAGATGGGGGTCTCCGCCCTTGCATTGATTACAGAGGCCTAAATGCCATTACCGTTAAAAATCGGTATCCACTGCCACTGATTTCTGAATTATTTGACCGGATTAAGGGTGCCACCATCTTTTCTAAACTTGACCTCAGAGGAGCGTATAACCTTATACGCATTAAGGAGGGGGATGAATGGAAGACGGCGTTTAACACCCGAGACGGCCACTTTGAATATCTGGTCATGCCTTTCGGGCTATGCAATGCCCCAGCCATATTTCAGAGCTTTATGAATGAGCTGTTTCAAGACCTCTTGTACCAATCTGTAGTCATCTACTTGGACGACATTCTCATCTTTTCTCAAGATCTAGCATCTCATCGTATTCATGTATTGGAGGTCCTCTCTCGTATCCGAAAAAATCAGTTATTTTGCAAATTGGAGAAATGCACCTGCGAGCAGAGACAAATTCCCTTCCTGGTATATATTATTTTGGGCACCGGTCTACAGATGGATCCCACAAAATTGAAAGCCATACTAGACTGGCCCCAACCTTCGGGCCTTAAGGCCACTCAACGCTTCCTAGGATTCTCCAACTATTATCGTCAATTTATCAAGGGGTACTCCTCTCTCGTGGCTCCCATCACAGCATTGACTTGCAAATCTGCTGATGCTGGTATTTGGTCCTCTGAGGCTATCCAAGCCTTTATATTATTAAAATCTCTCTTTTCATCTGCACCCATTCTTCAACAGCCAGATTGTTCTCGTCCTTTTGTCCTGGAGGTAGATGCCTCTTCTGTTGGCACAGGAGCCGTACTATCACAGCGAGGTCCTTCTGGAAAACTTCATCCCTGCGGATTCTTTTCCCGTCGCTTTTTACCTGCTGAGAGGAATTACGGGATTGGCGACAAAGAGCTCCTGGCCATCAAGTTGTCTCTCTCCGAATGGAGACATTTACTAGAAGGAGCGCAATTTCCTATCACCATATATACCGACCATAAGAATTTGCTTTACTTACGCACTGCTCGATGTCTAAACCCTCGACAAGCAAGGTGGTCCTTATTCTTCTCACGCTTTGATTTCAACATCACTTTTCACTCGGGATCTAAGAATACGAAGGCAGACGCCTTATCTCGCTCTTTTGATCCAGCCGACATGGAATCCTCGGAAGATAATAAATTCATTGTAAATCCATGTCAAGTATTGGCAGCTACACACCTGAAAAAGGGTTGTCCTCCAGGCAAAACATTCATCTTGCCACATCTACGCACCCGGCTCCTTCACTGGGCTCATCACTCACTCTTCTCTGGGCATGCCGGCATTCGCAAGACCTGGGACTTATTGTCCCAAAGCTACTGGTGGCGTTCCTTGCTGGAGGATGTGAAGAGATTTGTTGCTGCTTGTTCCAAATGTGCTCAACACAAGACCTCTAGGAAAAAGCCTTATGGATGCTTGCTCCCATTACCCATTCCTGATTACCCTTGGTCACAGATCTCCATGGATTTTATCACGGACCTTCCCCCTTCCAAATCCTGTATTGTAGTGCTTGTGGTCACGGATCGCTTCTCTAAAACAGCCCACTTTATTGCTCTCAAAGGCCTTCCTTCTTCCTCCTCCTTAGCCGATATTTTTATTAAAGAAATATTTCGCCTCCATGGCTGTCCTCAACATATTGTCTCCGATAGGGGATTACAATTCATATCAAAATTTTGGCGGTCTTTTTGCAATAAATCCGGGATTAAGCTTGACTTTTCTTCCGCATATCATCCCCAGTCCAATGGGCCTACTGAGAGAACCAACCAAGAATTAGAAAAGTTTCTAAGAATATTTATCTCTAGTAACCAAGACAACTGGGTGGATCTTCTCCCTTGGGCCGAGTTCGCCCATAACAACCATTTCCATGAGGCCATCTCTAACTCCCCCTTTTTTGTTCTGTATGGCTGCCATCCTAGACTACCCACCTTCTCTCAAGTTTCATCTTCTGAAGTTCCAGCAGTGGACTCTGTTTCGTAACTTCTCTGATATTTGGGAACAAACCAAGACAAATTTAAAGCAAGCAACTACTCGTTCCAAAAAATTCTACGATAAAAGGAGAAGAATGACTCCAAGTTTTTCAGTTGGTGACAGGGTATGGCTATCCACCCAGAACATTCGTTTAAAGGTTCCCAGTAAAAAATTTGCTCCCAAGTTTATTGATTTTGTTTCCCCTTCAGTATAAAAACCTCACTCTGACACTCGCTGAGTGTCAGAGCAACACTTACCTGTTCCTGGCTCCTGCTCTTCGTGGATTGCAGTGTCTTCCAGCTTCCAGTGTCTTCCTGTGTGCTGATCTCTGCCTGTCTGACTTCCCTGGCTCTCCGTTCCCTGTGTACCGACCCGGCTTGCTGACCATTCTCCTATTCTTGTGACCCGTGTACCGAACCTGGCTTGTTGACTCCGAGTTGCCTTCTGATTCTGCCTGACTCCATTCCTGTGTACCGTACCGGCTTGTTTGACTCCGCTACCACCGCTTCACTCCGCTGTACTACATCTTGAGGCGAACCTGGGGACCGCGACCTGCGACTCCTGGCAGCGAAGCCCACCCCGCCTTGCGGCGGTTCTTGGTGAACACCGGGGAGATCGTTAGACTCCGCACCTCAGGTAAGCCAGTGCTAATCAAGATTAGTAATATAGTATCCAGAATCTGTTACAACATGAAGCGGTTTTATAACTAACAATTCACACATTTGCTTAAAAACAGATCCAATAAAATGATGACCTCGATCAGATGAAAGTACTTGTGGTATGCCATATCTACATACAAATTCTTGTACATTTTTTTAGCTGTAACATTAGCGGTGGCTTGTGCAACTGCATAACCTTCAACCCAACCACAAAATTGATCAACACATATTAATACATATTCTAACATCCTACACTTAGGAAGTTGGATAAAATCAATTTGAATTATTTGAAATGGGCCGTCAGTTGGTGGCAGGTGATTAGGTATTGTTTTTACTGCCTTCCCTGCATTACTCTGTAGGTAGATAATACATCAAGCACAATACCTGGCAGCTATGGCTGAAAATCCAGGTGCATACCAATACATATGGACTATATTCTTCATAGCAGTCTTACCTGCATGGGTTAATCCATGACTCATTTGTGCCAAAATCTGGTAAGAGTGCTCTGAGAACTACAGGCTTACCTCCCTTTCCACGCCACAGTCCATCTTTACCAATTTGACATCCTGCCATTTCCCATCGGGCCTTTTCCTGTGAAACACAACCTTTTTGCATCTTAATTAGTTCAATTTGATCAGGTATTTCAACATTTAGAATTTCAGTATTTTCAACAATCTGTGCAATGTCTTTTTTCTGCTGCTTTCTTAGCAGCTAAGTTAGCTCTATGATTTCCTTTTGTTACTTCATCATGTCCTGTCATATGCACTTGGCATTTAATTACTGCTACCTGTTTTGGTAACTGAATAGCATTCAATAATTCATTTGCAATTTCATGATGAGCGACTGTTGTACCATCAGCTGTAATGACATTTCTTTGTCGCCATATTTCAGCATAATCATGAACAACACCAAACCCATATTTACTTTTAGTGTAAATATTTATTGTTTTATCTTTTGCCACTTGACAAGCTTTAATTAATACTTTTAATTCAGCGTCTGAGCAAAATGTGGAACCGATAAGCTTTCAGAATATACAGTCACATTATCATCCACTATTGCAAATCCTGACTTCATTGCTCCTGTATCATTTCTCCTATGACAACTACCATCTACATATAACATCAAATCAGGATTTTGCAATGGTATTTCTTTTAAATCTGATCGTGATGCAGTAGTTTGCTGCATGTGCAACACAATCATGTGGTTCATGAGCAAAATGTTCAAAATTCTGATGTTCACTTTTGTTTGCATTCTCCTCATCTGATTCACTTAATGTCAAATTATTATCATCTGTATTCAAATATACCTTCCCCTCCTTTTTAATCTTATCAGATTCAATATCAGAAGCAATAGGCAATCATAGTAGCTGAATATTTAAAACGTTACATCTAACAAGTGTAATATTTGGAGCCATTAGAAGAATCAATTCCCATTTTGTTAGTCTGCAATATGTAACATGTCTAGTCATATGACAATTTAAAAACGTTAGTACAACATGTGACACTGAACAGTAAGTGGATTTCCCAAAACTATATCAGCACATTTGTCTACCAACATAGCTGTGGCTGCAACAGATTTTAAACAATTTGGAAGCCCTTTAGCCACGGGATCAAGTTGTTTACTGTAGCATGCAACAGGTCTGGGGATATTCCCATGGGGCTGTGTCAAAACACCAGCTGCATGACCTGAATATTCATGACAAAACAAAGTAAGTGACAACTCATAATTTGATACATTTGGTTTCAATTTAACAGAGATTGGGCTAATCTTCATTTTCCCAGTCTCATTTAAATCTGAACTCCACAACTGACTAGGTACATTTTCTAGCATGTCATTTACCATTTTATTTAGCCCTGGTTGTTAGCACCATACAAGCTGAATTTCATATGTGTCGTGATAAGACATATTAGCATCTATATCAAGAGCTATCTGTACTTCATGTCTATTTCTCTCAGGTATGTCTAAAAACACTCCATCCGGAGTACAATATATTGAACATCCTTACTTACACAACAAGTCTCTACCTAACAAATTAGAAGGAGCATTTGCTGCCAATAAAAAAAAAAATGTGTATCTGTAATAGGACTTTAAGTGACCTTTTATCTGGCTCTGTTTCTTTTTAAAGAAATTACATGACCAACGCCTCCTATAGCATTTACAATTCTGTATGTAATTGGTAATAAAATTTAATTTTATAGTACTGATCTTGCAGTTCCCGTATCAATCAGAAATTCATGCTTATTACCATTAACTGTCATATTTACAATGGGGTCTTTTACATTGTTTTTTAATACTGGACACATGTGCACAAGAACTGCTGGAGACCGTTAATCAATATTATCCTGAGAAGTTGTTGTTTGATCTGGTCTTACCCGATTGTCTCTTTGTTTTTTAGGCTTTCTGCAATGCTTGGCAAAATGCCCCCTCTTCTGGCAGTTATAACAGATCACTTGTGATCTGTAACTTTTGTCAGGATCTACATTAACCCTTGTTTTAGGTTGAATCTCTTTAATCGTAGTTCGAGCCGCTTGTATTTGCAACTCCATCAATTTTGTTTCTGCTTGCACCTTTTTAATTGCCATATAATCCTCATGATGTGCAGCAACTGCGACAAAGGCATTAATATCTTTCATAACCCAAAGAGGGTCATGAATTTGCACTCTGACTTTTAAACTATTTTTCAACCCTTCCACAAAAGCACTAGTCAAAATACTTTTAAAATCCGCTTTTGCAAACACATCAGAAACACCTGAATAATTTACAACTTCTCTTCTGAATCTAGCATTATATTCTCTTACCCTTTCAATTGTACCCTGTTTAATCAAAAAAACTTTAGAACAATCTAAAAATTTAGCCATACTGAAATTCCACTGTACATAAATTTCAACTCTTGCACTATTGCTAGGGGTTTGAAAATCAGCCTCATTTAACCAAAATTGCAAAGCTTGCATATTTTTACTTTTAAAAACACCCTTTCCTATTTCTCCTAAGACATTTATATCAAAATTTCCTTTTTCTGTAAATTCAGGACACCTTGTTAACCATTTATGCACTTATTCAACAGACCTTTTTCCATATTTATGGAACATAATAGCCACTGGATAACCAGGAGGAAATTATCAACCTATCATTAGGCTTTTCCAGTGTGGTTGCATAAACTCCCATAGCGCAGCTTATCTTTTTTATACTCCAGTGTCTGCGCTATGGTAATAGGGCTACAATCATCATTAACATTTATTCACATAGCGCCAGCAAACTCCACAGCGCTTTACAATCACTATTAATATGCAACTTCCCGTTTACCGGCCCCAACCGTTATTAGCGAATCCACACCTTATCTCGTCAGATAAATCCTGGACTTATCACACACTCAGGTTACACGCACTGCTATCTAAGGCCTTATAGTGTATTTTTATGTTTCACCGGAAGTGACTTGGGACTATTCTTTGCCTCCTTCAAACGTTAACCTGAGTGATATTTGAATTCGGCAACTGACCTGGATTCTGGCCTCGTAAAGAAAGCCCAATCACACTCACATACATTCAATCATGTCATGGTTAACAAAGTATAACAGTCTCTGAGTAATAAACAGAAAATAGAAATTCTAATTGGTACCAAAACTAGGCTTATACCTCTATTCAAACATATAAAGCATATAGACAAACAATTAAAGATACGTTTGCAATTTCACACTTACATAGATAACTATAAATACCTTTTCAGCAAACCCAGAGAGTGGGAGACAGAAATATATAATCATAAGATAAAAATATATTACCTTTGTGGCCATATTTGAGTATATATTTTCCTCTCCCCTCTTCCAGAAGTGTTGGCTGATCGATAATTATAGATATTTCGGTGGGACTTCCATAAATGTTGACGCATAAATGATTCAAAAAAATATAAGTATTTTAAAAAGCAAAGGTTATCTTTATTCTTACAAATTGCATATGCAATTGGCTTGTATTCATCATGAAACAGGCAATATTCTCTATGTAAGACACAGAATATATAGAAGTAACACCACCCCTCTTACATACGTCACTAATCACTTCACATACTAAAGAATATACCTCATAAGGACAAAGTTGGTTATATATATATTGTCCACAACCTCATCATAGTACATAGATTTCTATGCCTAAGCAGGTCAAAGGGCATATGTGACCTCTTACACTCTTCTCTCTATATAGCTTGACAGCTGCTGACTATTTTAACATCCTATGAATAGATGCCCTATTGTGGGGTATAACATACTAAAAAGATTTTAACCCATTAAACAGAATACAGAATATCATTTGACCATACAGATTTTATACATCAACATTGTTTTATCCAACATATATTTGTACCATAATTTATTCCATTACATAACCTATATAACACCGTATAATTTGACTGCAAAGTCAGAAGAATAGCCTGCAAGGCCTAGTATTTGTATTTCAGCAATGACTCTTAGCAATGGAGCTCTCCTTTTTGTGTTTTACCTATATAACACAGTAGAATTTGACTGCAGAATTACACCAAGCTGACAGCGCTAGTATTTGTATTTTTCTGCAATGAGAATTAGCAGTGGAGCAATGGAGCTCTCCTGAATGTCACTGTAGACTTTGTTGAACACTGCTACACTCTCCTATCTCAATTCTATCTATTTGGCTGCTCTACCCCTTCTGTGTCCCTTTTTCAAATGGCGCTAGATCGTCTTAGAGGGCGGTTTTTATAGATTTCAAAACTAGCAAGATCCGAGATCTGACGACGTAATGATGATGTTTTGCCTAGTTTTCGATTCCGGAAAAAAAGATCGAAAGTACCAAGCGACTCAGCTGTTTGGGTGTGTTCGGTTCTCGAGGAACCGCGTCTGAACATCTCTAGTATAAATCAATTAGAGGGGCTCATGATATGAAAAGGAAGGGGAAAAAAGTTTCTGGAGCATTACCTTTTAAAATTCCAATGTTTTAATGCTAAAAATATACTCACACAAACATATAAAACAAAATCATGTATGTCTGTTACAAATACCTAGGTTCCCTCCTAGAGTTAGGGAATTATTATTACCAGATGTCCTTGGTTCAACAGCATAACAAAGGTAGATGTTTTTCATTCTGAAAAAGACCCAGGATTCCCACATTGTTTGCAAGATTTTCCAGCCCAAGTTCAAATGGGGTCCCCTTCAGCACTGGGTTACGCACAAGCAACGCGTTTCAACCTCTATGGGCTTTTTCTAAGCTTCATGAAAATGTACCTAATTTCATCTTTTATAATCCCTAGTACAATTCACATTCAATTATGCATACATGTAGCTATTAATTACAGCTATTTTTGTCTATATAGGTCATAGCTAATAAATCATCATATCTCTATAACCTAGTAGCACAAACATACACTGTGGGTTTATGTGGAATTTTACTGTCTTAAGCCTTATTTTAGTGTCATTTGTGAAGTAAGGGTCACATGAGAATAGATAGGAGACTCTGTGTATTGTACACTTTATAATACGTACCAGGTTATCACTGATTCCCATTACTTGATATGCAGTTCTTACTGCAGGTTTTAATAGACCTAGACATATCCAGTAATTTTAATGTGTCACCATCTGCCCCTGCAGCTCCTGTTTGCCAAGAGCTATGTTGGACTTTTGCATTTATAAGTATCCAGCTTGTAGTTCCACTGTTCCACCAAAGGGGCCACTGTAGTATTTGAACATCTCTTCTATCTGCCAGAGCTAGGCTCATAACTCCAGGATGCTTAGCATCTGTCTCTGGCCTATATAAACCTGCCTCCCTCAGCAGCCTTTGCCAGTTCATCTGTTGCCATTATCTGTGCTGCTTTTCCTGTATGTTATTCTGATTGATCTCCTGGTACTGGCCTCTGCTTGTCCCTCCATTTTGACACCTGTCCCTGTGACCTCTGACTCAGCTTTGATTGTGACTCTACACCTGCTTCTTCCTAGTATCGTGGTAGACCGTCTGGCTCTGATCCCTGGCTTGTTTGACTCTTCTGTGTCACTGTTTATGCAGTTTATTGCTTACCCATCTACCCAGCTTCCACAGTCTGAAGCAGCTACTCAGCTATTTCAGCACCCATGTCTGAAGTAGGTACCCCAATGTGCCTCCTGAGTCCTGACACCTGTGGCTCTTCCAGTGCTCCTTGCTTCTTGAGTTATCCAGGTATTATGATAACTGTGATTTCACCTGCCTCTCCAGCCTCAGTATCAGACTTGTCTTCCTGCCTCTCAGTACTGACTATTTAACTATATTTTTGCCCTTATCTGCATCTGTTGTTACTGAGTTCTCTTGCTATTATTGCTATACCCTACCGAATTGCATTCTGGAACCTGTGTACGGGTGTTTAATTAAAAACCACTTTGTTCACTACGCTTTCTCAGTGCTCTTATATTGGGAATCCTGACATAATGGTATTTATTATGTATATTTTTATTTATATTATTGTTCATTATTTATTATCTATAGTTCGTATGGTCTGTGAGATTATTATAGAATTAGCTATTATGCCTCATTTTATGAATTTAAAAATATGTGGTGATATATTAAAATACCAGTGTAAATATATATAAAAGAGGTTTATGGACTATTACCCTGTTGTACTACACTGCCTATTGCTGAATCTACATCCTGTGAAGTCCGCCAGAGTGTTCCTTTATAGATTTTTGGTTTGGAAGTTGTGGGGTGAACTACATCCACTCACTGGAAAAGGGCTATTTAGGGCTTTGGACCTAGCGATTTGTAAATTTCAGATAAGCATTTTATCTATGTTTATATTGTAAGTGTGTAATTTATACGTTTATGCATCATTAAAATACCAGTGTAAATTTACCACACTATATGGTATCCCTGCTACTTTCCTATATATTCTCACCTGATTATTGGAGGAAATTGGTTATAACATCTATGAAGTAATCTAAGTCTCTGACAAACAACTCCAGGGATCACTCACAGATAAGCCCTATTTTCATTTACTATTGGTAAGCACATACACGTAAGAGTGTTGGGTAAATGTTATATTACCTATCTTTAATAATATTACACTATTATTGGTTCTCTTGTTATTTTCTTTCATCTGATATATACATCTGAGGACCCCGCCTATGATTTCGGAAGACAAATTATTTATGAGCATTACAGAATAGCGGTTCCTGTCTGGCAATATCAAGAGACCAAGCATCCTTTTGATACTAAATAGATAAATTGGGTCTCATCTATCAGTATATTTGTGTCACGGCACTAGGAATTCTGCCCAGGATTCACCAGTTGATAATGCTTACCAGAGGGGCGGGGTTTACACAGCGGTCCTCTGGGCAGTAGGGTGAATAGTAGGAACGTATATAACAGCAGATGGAGAGAGAATGCCAATGGAATAGATGAGAGTCAGTGACTTGCAGCTTAACTGGTAGGAGAGTCAGCGACTTGCAGCTGTACTGGTAGGAGAGTAGAGTGGACGTGATCAGGTGAAGGAAGGTAACGGGAGAGTCAGTGGTCTGCGGATAGCAAGTTGTACCACTGCTGTGAAGGGAAGACTTGTCCAGGTGCAGGTAGGTAGCGGGAGAGTCAGTGGTCTGCGTATAGCAAGTTGTACCACTGCTGTGATGAGAAGACTTGTCCAGGTGCAGGTAGGTAGCGGGAGAGTCAGTGATCTGCGTATAGCAAGTTGTACCACTGCTGTGAAGGGAAGACTTGTCCAGGTGCAGGTAGGTAGCGGGAGAGTCAGTGGTCTGCGTATAGCAAGTTGTACCATTGCTGTGATGAGAAGACTTGTCCAGGTGCAGGTAGGTAGCGGGAGAGTCAGTGGTCTGCGTATAGCAAGTTGTACCACTGCTGTGAAGGGAAAACTTGTCCAGGTGCAGGTAGGTAGCATGAGAGTCAGTGATCTGCGTATAGCAAGTTGTACCACTGCTGTGAAGGGAAGACTTGTCCAGGTGTAGGTAGGTAGCAGGAGAGTCAGTGGTCTGTGTACAGCAAGTTGTACCACTGCTGTAGTGAGGTGAGGACTTGTCCAGGTGCGGATAAGTGGAGGAGGGATAAGAGTCTATAACTGTATAAATACAATTGGAGAGCAGAGGAGCTAGTCCCAAACAGATATGCAGCGTCACAGCTAATAGTCTATAGCGGGTATGTATACCGCTGCTGAGTAGAGAGGCTTGTCCAAAGCGGATATGCAGGATAACAACTGATAGTCAATAACAAGTATGCATATCGCTGCTGAGTAGAGAAGCTTGTTCAAACAGATAAGCAGCGTAACGGCTAATAGTCTATAGCGGGTATGGATACCGCTGCTGAGTAGAGAAGCTTGTCCAAAGTGGATATGCAGGATAACAGCTGATAGTCAATAACAAGTATGCATACCGCTGCTGAGTAGAGAAGCTTGTCCAACGAGGATATGCAGGAACGGGTATGGGAACCGCAGGTGAGCAGAGCAGGTAATCTAGCAGACAGCTGAAGACACGAGCAGGACACAGGAGTCAGTAGCGGGTATGGGAACCGCCGATGAGCAGAGCAAGTAATCCAGCAGGAAACTGAAGTTACGAGCAGGACACAGGAGACACCTTCAGAGACTCACAGGGAATGAGACTGAAGATCAGGCAACGATACCATGGCCACTGGTGCCTTAAATAGGGAGAGGTGATTGATCCACCAATTAGGTTAAAAGCAAAGTCAGAAGAGTTCATGGATGCTGCGCATGCGCAGTCCATCAAGATGGAGGACGGCCGCCGCTCAGGACAGGCGCCGGCAGGAAGCATAGAGATCCACGCACCAGCACAGAGGCACTCACGGTCCGGTGAGTGACAATTTGGTACGCACACACACTATTGGTGGTGGTGGTGTTTACAATATTTTATCTGAGGATACTAAACTATCTCTGGTTTATTTGCTTTGTTTGTTATATGGTTGTAAGCCCTTGAAGATTTGAGATTGACCACCTAGGACCTCCATACAGATAAGCTTCATTCGGTACACATAAATATATAACCTTGAGTATTGAACATTATTTGTACATACTGCACTATTGGGCGTCCTGTTCTTTCTTATTTGTCAACTATCTATCTATCTATTGGTTCCTTTTTAACTTCTCACCATGGGCTAACAGCGGCTGTACACTATGTGCAGGTTAGTGTCGCTGTCGGCACATGCAGGCAGACAGAGTATACCGACCGGCTGCTTTGACTGTTTTTTAAACACAATCAGAGCGGCCGGGCAGGGTTCCCTGTCTGCCTGTGTATGTGCTGACAGTGACACTAACCTGCACATAGGGCCTGATTCATTAAGAAAAGTTAAGTAAAAAATTGAGTAAGTAGTCTCCTGGGCAAAACCATGTTACTATGCAAGGGTACCAATTGTTTTTCTATTTTACACAAATACTTGATAGCTTTATTTTTATACTGAAATGTGAAGTCGATCTAGGACATGCCCTATCACAACTATATCTCTGTGCCCACATTTTAAATTTACCTCCTCCTCCAATGCAAAATGGTTTTGCCCAGGTGCAAAGTTACTCCTTTTTTATGCTTTACTCTCCTTAATGACTCAGGCCCATTGTGTCTGGGACATTGTGAAGGTCGGAGAACTGCACTGATGGGATCTTGAAGAAGGAAAATCCGGTACTGGGCAAAACGCAAGCTCAGCAGAAAACGTCCTCCCACTTTATCTGTAATTAGCTAAATATTTCTCCAATGATAAAAAAAGATACAGGTATATTGCTTTTCTTGATGAACTATTATGATATACAATTATACTACCTCTAACTTACGTGTCATGTGTTCTCTACACCTCTTAAATTGTATGCTCATTTGGAAGGCCCATCTTTCTTGCATGTAACTTTTTGCTGTCATGTCATGATCCCTGTGTGATGTACAGTCTCGTGTTAGCACTTGATAAATTAAAAGATAATAATAATAATACTACACACTGCAAATTTCAAAAACAGGTATTTTGCTACTGGGCTCAGTGATGCAGTATTGCTCCCCTACAACTAATCTCAGAAGTTCTGTATAACTCATATAACGTGCTTTATCTCTCTCCCTATATATATAAAAAAAGAAGAAATGTCTTTGCTTGCTTTTTTGTTGGCGAGTATCTTCCACAGCCCTCGAGGTAAAGTTGCCAAATCTTACATAGTTATTTAGTATTGAAAAAGGAAGCTATTAGACCACATAGTGACAATGCAAAAGAACAGAGCTACAAATATTGAAAACATCATTTTTTGGTTGTAAACAATTGCGTGACTGCTGGAAGGAAACTTCGCCACAACGCAACATAACGACAATGCGACCAAGCAACAAATATTGCACAACAAAATTTGTTGAATTCTATTGAAATAATATTTTGTTTTCTTAAAATGTTATTTTATTTCTCTAACCAGAGCTTCTGTATATTTTCTAAATAGCATTTTTGGGCTATTTACCAAATACTTTGCTGATATATAAAAACTGCTACACATTACAAATCAATGCTGGGTGACCCTGCTTGTGTGATATAATGGTACAGTGTCATGGTTAAACAGCAATCAGCTGTGATGTCATCCATGTTCTGCATTATGATGTCACACCTGCCAGGGTATAAGTTGTTGTCTCCCTCCCTGTCAGAGGCTGTACATTATGTGCAGGTTGGTGTCGCTGTAGGCAGACAAAAAGGCAGTCAGAGCATGCAGACCTGCTCTGTGTTTTAAACACGATCAGAGCAGCCGTGCAGGGTTCTCTGTCTGCCTGTATGTGCCGACAACGACACTAACCTGCACATAGTGTGCAGCCACCGGAAGCATGCCGCTGCTAAAGGGTGGGGGCAATTGCCCCGATCGCGCCACCCCCCCATCCCCTGGATCCGCCACTGGTCCTTGAAGACTTTCCACAATGATGGTTTTCTGCAGCCCCTCTGACAATGACATGTGGCAATAATCATGTTGCTGAACTAATGGTAAGTCTTGAGGTTGACAGACAAACAATACCTTTTCTTGTTGACACGGGGGCTGCATTATCTCTCATTTCTAATGCTACAACTCTTCCTGTTTCTTTTGAGACTGTGGATGCTGTTGGTGTGTCTGGAAAAGTTATTCAATTGAATAAATCTTAACCTGTGACTGTTACACTGGGTCCGCTTGAGGATCACCACTCTTTTCAATTGGCTGCTGATGCACTTATCAGTTTATTTGGAAGAGATTTGCTGTATAACCTAGGATGTATCATTCATTGTTCTGAACAAGGAGCTGTTCTTGATATTGACATCAGATTATTATGGACACATATGCATTATTTTTGTATTATGAATTAAACATTTGTATTATGCAAACGCAGATTGATGAAACACTTCTCTCATCGGTTCCCCCTGCACTGTGGACTGAGGGCCCAGATGATGTAGAATTGATTGCCACAAATTTCATTAAAGAAAAATGTGCGCCCACCTAATACCCTTTGAAGCCTGAAGCTGAAACGGGCATTTTTCCAGTAATACAAAGGTTGCTAAAACAAGGGGTGCTTATTAAAACAAGCAGTAGTGCCAACAGTCCAATTTTCCCCGTTAAAAAGGACAGTGGGCTTGGCTACAGACTGGGTCAAGATCTAAGGGCTATTAACACTGTGGTGCAAACTCTTTTTCCTGTTTTACTCAATCCAGCCACAATTTTGATGCAGATACTAGAAAATAGCACTCATTTTCCTGTGATTGATTTATGTTCCGCTTTCTACAGTATTCCTTTACATCCAGAAAGTCAGTATTTATTTGTATGTACCTGCAGGGGATAATGATACCAGATTGCCCATGGGGCTCATTGACAGCCCCACACTTTTCAGTCAAGCTTTATCTCAAGATTTAGCTCATTTTTCACCACCAGGTGGATCCACACTCATGCAATATGTGGATGTGCTTTTTGCTGTGTTCACAAAGCTTAGAGGTTTCTCAACAAGATATAGTGGCCTTCCTCTGCTTCTTGGCTGAGAAAGGAAACAAGGTTTCTAAAGACAAAGTGCAGTTGTACCAGCAAGAATTTGAATACATTTGTCACTGTTTGTCACCAGGTTACAGACACCTTACTACCAAGAGAGTAGAAACTGTACAGGCAGTACAACTCCCCAGAAACAAGAAACAGGTGAGAACCTGTCTAGGGATAATGGGATGTTGTCGACAATATATCCCAAATTTTTCACAGATAGCAGCCCCTCTGTATGACCTCACAAAGAGTACAGCAGCTGACCCAGTCATACACACTACAGAAACAAAGAAAAGTTTCGTTGCACTCAAACAAGCACTATGCAGTTCACCGGTACTGAATATTCCAACTTGACAAACCATTTTCTCTTTTCACACATGGGCAGTTAAGACATGCAGCAGGGATCCTCACACTGAGACATGGTGACAAGGAAAGGCCCAAGGCCTACCACAATGCCCCCTTTAGATCCCATTGCTAGGGCTCTAGCAGTATGTCTCAAAGCTATCGCAGCAGCTACACTGCTAATTGAAAAATCTGCAGACATTGTTTTTGTATGTTTCACATGCAGTAGAAGATTTGCTAACTTGTAAACAAACCCAACACATGCCAGGCTTACAAAATGGGAGCTTAGTTTACTTGTACCTTCTAACATCATTTTGCAAACATGTAGAGTCCTTAATCCTGCCACACTCCTGCCTCTACCTGAGGATGATGAGAGTTTTCACTCCCAGAGGGTGGATGTGGGTAGTATTCATCATGATTGTTTAGAAATTGTTGAACAAATATTTTCTCTAAGGCCATATCTTGCTGATACCCCCTTGTATAATCCTGATCTTATTCTGTATGTTAATGGAAGTTGCAACAGATCTGAACAAGGTTGTTTACAGTTAGGATATGCAGTAGTCACTGACAATGAGGTAATGGAAGCCAAGGCATTACCATGACCACACTCAGCACAAATGGATGAACTTATAGCACTCACTAGAGCCTGCCAACTTCCTAAAGGCAAATCTGTAAATATATACACAGACTCCAGGTACGTATTTTGAGTAGCTCAGAATATCGGGATGTTGTGGAAAATGAGAAACTTCCTCACATCAAATGACACACCCATCACACATGCTAAGGTGGTACAAGAACTGTTGAATGCATTGATGCTATCAAAAGCAATAGGTATCATGAAATGCCAGACACACACCACAAACACAGATGTGGGGGTAAATGTATCAAGCTAAGAGTTTTCCGGCGGGTTTGAAAAACCAATCAGATTCTAGCTATCATTTATTTAGTGCATTCTAGAAAATGACAGCTAGAATCTGATTGGTTGCTATAGGCAACATCTCCACTTTTCAAACCCGCCGGAAAACTCTCAGCTTGATACATTTACCCCGTGGTGTCCAAAGGAATGACAGACTTGACGGAGCAACAAAGTCAGCAGCAGAGAAGGGTTCAAAAAAAAAAAAGTGAAATAATGAGTTACTGAAATTCCTGATGAGCAAATGTTAATCTCTATGCAAAAAGTTTCTTCTCCGCAAAAGGTCTCCAGATTGCAGCAGGTAGTATGTGAACCAGACCACACAGGTTTTTGGCTCAGTAATGATTGTAAGCCTGTTGCACCAAAAAGTTTGTACTTTGGCATAACTTAGTCATGGTTTAACACACTTATTAAAGACTGCTATGGTTCAATTGATTAAGGCCTATTGATTTGCTCCGCGATTCTCTATACTAGATACAAAATTGTATGCTAGATGTTTAACCTGTTTAAAGGCAAATCCTGAATGGACCATTCCCACAGAACCAGCACACCTCCCAGCTACAGAGGGACCCTTCCAGTTAATCCAGAATGATTTTATTCAACTCCCAATGGTAAAAAGTTGCAATATGTTTTGGTTTGCATAGACTTATTTTCCTGGTGTATGGAAGCGTGGCCTGTGGCCACAGCAACAGCAAACATAACTGCAAAAAAGATAGTTCAGGAATTTGTATGCAGTTACAGGTTACCACAAGTGATATCCTCAGACCAAGGTTCACATTTCACAGGTACAGTGTTTAGAGTAATGTGTGATTTGATTGGTGTCAAGCAACAATTAAATACCCCATTTCATCCGCAGGCCAGTGGAAAAGTGGAGAGGTATAACCAGACAATAAAGACTAAACTGACTAAGATTAAAAAAAAAAACAGGTCTTGTCTGGCCAGAGGCATTGCCTTTTGTGTTACACAGCATGAGGATCACAGCCAGAGGACTCTTGCATATTTTCCCTAATGAAACTCTTTTTGGGAAGCTCCCTAATGTTGCAATGGGCCCTTTACCAGACTTTTCTACAGGAAATGACTTGACAGTTGAATACTTGGCTCAAATGAGCAGACAAATAAGGTAGATGCACTGCTTTTTACTCATCCGCCTGATATTGATAAATGTCATGATCTAAATCCAGGTGACCATGTGATGATAAAGGTGTTCATAAGAAAAGGAGGACTGTCTTTTCAGTGGAAAGGTCCTTTCCAAGTTCTATTGGCATCTTCAACCTCAGTCAAATTAGGAGAGAGGTCAACGTGGACACACGCCTCACACTGCAAGAAGATAACCTCTTCCCCTACATTGCTGGAAAAAGAAGACATCTTCGCAGACACTTCCCACAGTCTTTTTACAACAACAACCCCAGGTACACAAGTTTAGATGGGCATAATAAACCCCAGCCTGGGGTTCCACCAGCCAGCGCCAGGTAGCTCTGGGGGAACCAAAAAGGTCCCTGCTGTGAAGAAAAAGAAACAAGACCTGCCTTCAGTTTAAAAATACTTCAGCCACATACTTCCCACAGAGTCAGTATTTGAAATTGGCAGGTGTGTTTGTTAACCCTGATATCTGTATGTCAGTTCAGAGCCCATCCATTTAGGTAAGAATATTTGTTACACTAACTCAGAAAAGAGGTTATTTAATTTCACGTTAAAAAGTAAGAATGTAGGAGGTTCTGATTGTAGATATGCTAATGTATCAGTAATTTTATCAAAATGAAGTGATATAAAGGAAGACATTGTATTCGAAGTTAATAAGGCATGCCCCGAACCTAAGTGTAAGTCCTCCTATACAATGGAATATATTAAATGGTACAAAGCCCCCCAGGCCATAAGTTATGGGATCTCATTTGTGTTGCCCCGGGGGTTGTATTTTGTGTGTGGGGAAAAGGCTTGTTTCCTCTGCCGAGTTATCACTGCAATAGTGATAAGATATAGTGTACCAGATGTATTTAAGGTACAGAAAAGAGGGGTAGCATGCAACAACAAAAACGAGCAGTTCTGCTATTCACTCTTTCCTCAAGTAGGGGTTGGGATAATGTCAGATAGACTGCAACAATATTCAGAAGTTTTAGATAAAGTGATAAACAAAACTAAAGAATCACTTTCTCTCATAAATGAAGAATTGGCTCAAATAAGGAAAGTGTCATTACAGAACCGAGAAGCCCTTTATGTATTGTTAGCAGAGAGGGGAGGAGTATGTAAATTAATAGGGCAAGAGGGTTGTACTTTTATTTCAGATCAACATGACGTGGTTGAGGGCCATTTAACAAATATTAGTGAATTACAGGCAGATTCAAGGGAAATCAGCAGACAGACACAGAATCCTTTCTCATGGTTATATAATTATTAGATGCATTCCTATACTACTTAGTGTCTTATGCAAGCAAGGAAAGAAAAATATTATAATCCAGGTGAGAAAAAATATGCCTGAATATCCAGCATTTTGTGAGAATTTTGGACAAGATGACATAGTAGGGCAGGCAGATTAAGATGATACCGGAGGTATCAGAAGTTGGATTGATGTAGAATTGTTTGAATATTTAATCTGGGTTGCAAAATGGAGTCTAGCAGCCAATAATGTAAATCTATGCTGTTGCAAGAAATGTTTATGACTTTTATTCTTCATGGAAATGTACCCTTTTGCACAAGGCCATACTGTCTTGTACTAATGATTATTTAGAAACATTGATAAGAGAATCTGCGTCTGCAAAACCTGAGACCAGGCCTAATATTTTAACACATTCTGGTTGAGGAGGCACATTCTTTGAGTAGAGGTGCACGTAATTAATAGTTAACCAATCATTGTAAACGTCAAGCTTAACGCCCCTCTGCGCAAAGGTGCCAAGATCATTGCTTATAAAACCTATGTAGAAATGTATTGTCATTACCTTCTACACTAACTAGTCTAGAGGGTCCGTGATTCACACAAGCTTGAGCAAACTTGATTTTTTTTTATTTTCAACTCATCTGACTCCTTCTTTGAAAACAGTTTACGACATCTGTCAGTTGGCATCCTAACAACATTAAAATCCCCAGTCGTAATCACTGGAACAGATGTAAAGAGATACTGCTTAACTTCATGGAATAAACTGATTCTTTCTGGCACTGTTTCGGGTACATAAATACTGGTGAGCCTGAGTCTGCTGCCCTGAAGGGATACCTCCAAAAGCAGATACCTACCCATCACTACCTCTGTCAATCTATGTACATCACAATCTGAGTGTTCAAGACAATATCAACTCATGCATATGACTCCACAGCCGACGACCAGAAAGATGGACCTGTTTGCCAATCTCTCTGAGCTTCACGTAACTGCCCTACTGTAGATAAACATGTCTCCTGTAAAAAGAACTCATCTGCATCCAGATATTTCAGATGGCCATAGACTGCATGTCAGGTTTTTTTCTGAGCTTAATGCTAGTCACATTAGAGGAGATCACTCATAATGAAATCTCCCATTAGAGCAAGAGACAAAAAAGGCAGCATACATATATAAATATGAGTCTCATCATTATAAGTCAGAGCCACTTTGCCGTCCTCCCATTTCCATATCTGACTCTACTTACTCCTTCTCAGAAATAGACCTTCTTTTGTTGATGGGTCATCTTCTGAATCTGCATCATATACCCGTTCCACTTCAGTATCTGACTCAGATAACACCTCATATCTATTGGAGGAAACTGTTACATCTAAACCTGCACCTCCCTAATTTTTATTTTTTTTACCTGGTTTTTGGACAACAGTCCATTCACCTTCCGGGTTACAGGAGGATTCATTTTTTTTCCTCCTCCTATTCCCTGTACACTTACTCTCTCCAGAAACAGACACTGGTGTAGAAGAAGATGGTTTAACTGGCCATTGCTCAACCTGAAGGACATTTTCTATTATCCGCTGGACACTTTGTGGATGGTAATACTCTTCACTAGTATCAGCCATCTCCTGCTGAACTTCATGTTACTTTTGACCCTGACATTAATGGCTCCTCTTCCAAAGTCTCTTCTTCTTCCACCAAACCCTCATCTGAAGAATCCTTACAAATGTTATGCCAGGCATCTGATCAAACCTTATGGAGGTGGTTGATTCTTCAACATAAATTGCACCTAATACTTGTCATGGTCATCTGTATTTCTCGATCCGGTTTTAGACCCTTGGACTTAGCTGGAGAAGGACTGAAACGGAACATAGAGGTCTTTATGATCTCTCTGCTCATCTAGAGTCCTCAGAGTAGCACAAGCAGTATAGGAGTATAAGGAACGGAGTCTGTCCCTGAGTACTGGACTGGAATCTGGCGTAATAACTGACTGAAACTGTTCTTGGGAACTCAATCCCGGCTCCTGTGGCCAGGCATACCAGATTGGAACCCACTAATAAGAACTCAGATAGGAAACATACGGAAACTCAGAACAGAACGAACCATGAGTGGAGACAGGGACTAGGAACTCAGAACCGTGACACGGAAAGGCGAACTTAAGACTGTGTGGCAGTCACAGACCTGATACCCATAGACAGATACACAGAACTGGAAGTAAGCCCTAGAGACTCAGAACCAGCCGTAGCAAAAGAACAGGTGATACCAGTAAAGCCACTGGTACTGCAGAATAGATATTGGATGGTGCAAAGTTCTTATTAAGATAAGTGATCTTGCTGAATGCAGAATATTGCAAGAAAATGAGCAGCTTCGAAGTGCAAAGTACATGCAGAATGATGAACTCTGGGTAATGCAGGATGCTTAAAAAAAGATATACACATTAAAATGCAGGATACTTGCAAAGTGATATATAGTTGGTAATGCAGGATGTACACAGAATATGATCACTTTGCAACACAGGGAATCAGGAGCAATGCAGGAATAACTGGCACCTATAGCCAAGAACTATCTTCAGGAGACAAGTGTGTTGTTCTGGTAATGAACAAAACTCAGCACCAGGTTTAAATAGAGTGTACAAAACAATTATTGGCTGCACAGTTCATGTGATAACAGCTGCTGTATCTGGTTGGTCTGGAATGATCACCTGACTGCATCCAAGATGGCCGCACCCATGCAGTAGAAAAAACAGTTTGTGTTTGTTTACAAATGGAGATGTGATGGACAGGAATGCTGCAGGCAACCAGGAGGGACTCGGGTAGCTGTGATATGACAACTGCAGATGAGGTAAATGCATCTAAGACACCGATGTGTGACAACATTCACACAGGTAGCACTTACATGGTCAACCTCACGGCACAGATTACACATAAGGACTGTGCAAACAACGGCCACATGACCAGACATCCCTCATTTAAAACATGTCCTGCATAGAAGCGTAACTCTCTCTCATGTCCAAAGAAGAAAGAATTTGGCAGATGTTGGGTTACCAAAACTCTAAAACCATCATCATCATCATCATCATCATTTATTTATATAGCGCCAACATATTCCATAGCACTTTACAATTGGGGACAAACATAGTAAACTAATAAAAAAAACTGGGTAAAACAGACAGACATAGAGGTGAGAACCACCAGTACAGATACCATCATTATCTTTATTCTTTGTCAAGTGTGATACTAGATCACAATACCTTCTAAGCCAGATAACAATGTCCTGAGGGGGCACTGCTTCATTCCAAAAAAATATTGTTATACTGACTGTGTTTGGCTTGGAGACTGGAATAAAACTAAACTTCTTCCAACCTCTACAGTCCTAAACTTGCTGAAATTTGCCCAGAATCTATCCAGATCAGACATACGTTTAAAACTCCCATCATACTCTTGTCTAGGTAGGTTTATTGCTGCCAATATGTTTGCTGGCACAAAACCCATCTGGTGACAAAATAATCTTGTATGACATATCTGTCTGGCAACTCGTTTCTGGTATTTTTCTTTCTGAATCTGACCATATTCGTCGTTCTAAAAGTCTGCTCATATTAGAACTAAATATTGGTCCCTCGCAGCTCCACGCATTCCCAGGAACAACACGGCCAGATCCACTATTTGTATTACTCCATCGTGTACCATTTTGTGTATGATCCAAAGCAGATTGATCACTCACTGTTGGGGGGATATATGTGGATACCTGAGACTGTACCACTCCAGATAAAGGAGGGAAATCTAGTTTAGTTTTCTCTACTGAAACTTTTATCTCATCTCTCTCTGTATTCAGATCCCCAATTGCTCCACTGATTACTATTTTTGTGGAGGATTCAACATCCCATATTTTTGCTAACTTCCTCAACCTCATGTACTACCACATCTTGTATGTTACCATCTGAATATACTAATTTTTCAGCGTCAACACCATTATTATCCACAATATTATCAGCGTTATCACTATGCATGACAGGAGTCTCCTATATACAATGTTCAGGTATTTCTCCTCTTTCCTGTGTCACAGCTGTTGAATCTCTCTACTGTTATCCACTTTTCTGAGGTGTGCTGACATCTCCACTCATCTGTTGTTTAACACTTCCTCAGGACAGGAGGTGTTTGTACTGGACTTACGTTTACTCTGCTGCTTTACCGCTTTACTGCTCTCTGTCCCTCCTTGGACAAGTCTCCTACCATAAATAAAAAAACTAGACTCCTGCAAAACTGGTCTCTTCTGTGGCAGCTGTGCATCATGTGGGAAGTCTTCAGACTCAGATTCACATGAAGATCTGGACTCTGGCTCCAATTTCTGTACTTTGTGATCTGTATATTTGCATCAAAACTCTCCTGATTTTTATATACTTCTCCAACAGGTCCCAACTGCTCTAAAAAAGAGTCAATGAGCTAGATTTACTAAAGGGTAGTTTTGTCAAACTACCAGTTTTAGGCTATTTTTCCGGCGGTTTTGAAACCGCTAGATTTACTAAAGCCCAAACCGCTGTTAAAATGGCCAGAATTTACATTTTTCAAAACCACCACTTTACAAATCGTCATTCCGATTTTAACAATGATGAACATACAAACCACCAGATTTACTAAGCTGGGGTTTTCAAAACCAACGCAAAACAGCCATCCAAATGGCCAAAATGAAAGAGGTGGTTGTGAAAGGGTGAGATTTTTCAAACTGCATGCTGTTTGAGCTATTTTGCCATTCAGAACATAAGAAGAAACATCAATCATATATAAATTATTGAGGCAATCATTATTTATTTATTAAGGTGCAAAATTAATTTATAATTTACTTATGAGGATAAATATTTTTTCAAATTTTAAGGGAACAAAATTATTGAATTATTCTGGCACTATGTAATACCAAGTTGTGCAACAAATATAATATTATTAATAACATTAAGTGATTGCCAATGGTGAATATTATTGCTTTGATTGCACAATTTGGCATGCTTACAGGGTGACATTGGAGACAGTATAATGTCGACCCTGGAGGTCAGCATTTGGATCAGCAACACCGACTGCTGGATTTTTTTTGGCTCAAGTATAGTCTGGGGTATACAGAGCATACATAAATAATACTTTAGCAGGCTTATCATTTATGGCACAGCTACATGGGGGACATGACTTTGCCAAGAGTTTTTTAGTCAAAAAAGCACTGCAGGGGTGGGCCAGGAATCACCCTGGTGCACCTGACAATAGACGACCCATTGAGATTGACATGTTGTGCAAATTGATGATTGCTGTGCGAGATGTGACTACTTCTGATTTTGAGGCCCTGCTGTTCCGTTCTGTTTTTGCAATGGTGTATTTTGGTGGTTTTAGGCTTAGCAAGCTGGTTGCAGCATCTGGATTGTCTCATGGCGCTAGTTTAATGGCAAGAAATATTATATTATGAGAGGCATCCCTGTTTTACAAGCTCCACAAATCAAAAGCAGATCAATTGGGTAGGGGACGTTGGGTCACTTTGGGAACGCACACCGATCTCTGGCGATTCGGTGCGGTTTCTTCATATTGACGGAACACCCCTTGTGAAATATCAGTTCCAATTTATATTTAAGAAATGTGTGTCTAAGCTAGGTTTGGAACAGGATTATTTCTGTACACATTCTTTTAGAATTGGTGCAGCTACTTACACGGCAGTAGAAGGGTCCTCCGTGGAGTTCATCAAGAAGCTGGGTGGTTGGGAATCCTCAGCTAATAAAAAATATATTAGACCAAATAATTTGTTATTCCTCCGTGGCAACCCAGGATTCGTCGCTCGTCACTGTTGGCTGTGGGGGCATGAAGGGATTTCTTTAATTTTTCCTCTAATGAAGGAACTCATAGCATGGAGCACCTTCGAGGTTTTTTAAGGTTTTTACCCTCATATGGTTTGCTGCACACCCCATTTACTTCCTTTATCACACTTCATCTTTCATCCTCGGTTTGTCTTAGCAGAGCTGGCATTTGTTAAACAGGGATGCTTGTCAATATGTTGATGATGCCAGTCACTTCTGTTTAGATTGTTTTCCTATTAAGGTTTGATATTATGCTTGTTTATCTGGTATACTATCTAGTTTTACAGATCGCCTCACAAAGCCCCTTCAAGTTTGAGTTGTCGGCCACTCCTTTGTTTATTGGGCGGCCAGACATCCGACGGTTCAAGATCTGCCTTCATGTAGTGCCCAATGGTGTCCAAGGGTTTGGTAGGAGAGGAAAGCAGTGGCATGACTTTAAAGGAATGGTTTCGGATTTGATAGACAAAAGACAGGCCCCTGAGATCATCATTTTAAATTTGGGAGGTAATGTTTTAGGTAGGGGTAAGACTATCGATCTGATATGGAGAATTATTGATGATCTAAGGCTTTTGGCTTTGTGATGGCCTGGCATGAAGGTTTGTTGGTCAGATATTATTCCAAGGTTAAGTTGGAGAGAAGATCATTGCGGTTTGCTCATGGATAAATTAGGAATGCAGGTCAATCGTTCTATTAGAACATTTCTGAAGGCTTCTGGTGGTTTGTCGATTGAACACCCTAATATTAAATTTATTTAATTACATCTTTATAGACCCGATGGGGTACACTTCAAGGATTTGGTTTGGATTTGTTTATCGGCAGGATATTGGATTTTTTGGCAGATTTCTAGGGTTCTTATGGTGGCGGGCTGTCGGTCACTTGTGATGTCATGATGTCATGTGCCCGGGGTATCGTTTGTTGGAACATGCTTTTAAGGCCAGAAGTGGTGGAGTCTTTTTGACGTCTTTAAAGTAGCGCCGGTGTTTCAGAGCCAGCTGGCCACCCCAATTTATTGTAGGTATTGACTGGCATCTGCTTTCGTTGCCACCATTTTTGTTAATAATTAAAACTGTGGCCTTAGGGTGCCAAAAGTTAAAACTGTTTGTGTCGTTATTTCAGGTTGGTTTATGGAGCTTAAAAAAGCTTGGGTTAAAAGGGATGGTGGTGCTTTGGTGGAGGTGTCAGCCCTAAATGCTTATTATAAATGAGGACAAGCTGCTGTTTTATTTCAGCATAACAACATTAACATAATCTTAAAATGTATGCATACTTGGAGAAGTGGATTCCCTTTTCTCAACTTCCCCTCTTCTGGCCTCAACAAGGCAGGCAAATCAGCCACCCTGGGGAGTACATTTCTTTGCGACAGGGCATCAGCATTATTATGCAGTGCCCAAAACCTATGTTCCACCGTGAAGCTAAAATGTTGTAATGCCAGTACACAGTGTGTGATCCTGGCATGCACCTCCTTATTGGTGTGCATCCATTGCAACATAGCTTGGTCAGTAGCGTAGTGCCTCTACTGCCCACTTAATGGCCCACCACTGCTGTTCAACCGTAGTACACTTCTTTTCCCTTGGGAGGAGTTGACGCCAGAGGAAAAGAACCGGTCTCTACTCAGTCTTCACCCTCTGGACAATGATGTTCCCAGACTAGTTCCAGAAGCATCTATCTGGAGAAAGAACCTCTCCCTAAAATGAGGTGCTTATAGCACCAGTGCAGTGCACAAGGCTTCTTTCAAATCTTCCCAGGCGACCTCTGATGACTCAGACCAAATGAACTTATCTGTGTTGTTCTTTTTAAGAAATTCTGTTAATGGAGGGGCTCTGATAAAAACGTTGGTAGTACCCGACCAACACCAGGAAAGTCCATAGATGAAACCCTTCTGGTTTAGGCTAATTCCTTATGACCTCTACCTTAGCCACCTGGGATTTTACTTTCCCCTGGCCGACCACATAATCCAGATATTTAGTCTCTGCTATGGCTAGCACACAATTAGCGGGATTTGCTCTAAGGCTGTGACATCTTAATGACTCCAAAACACCTCCATCTTGGGAAGATGGGACTCCAAGTCCTGACTGTAAATAAATATGTCATCAAGGTAAACGATGGCTTATTCCCAGTGAGGCTTTAGAAGTTTTTGAAATGCCCACTGCAATATGGCCGGTGCCCCATTCAGGACAAATGGCAACACCCTGTACTGGAACAGCCCTTCAGGGATCAAAAAGGTTGTTTTGGGTTTGGCTGAAGTAGTGAGTGGTATCTGCCAGTAGCCTTTTGTCAAATCTAGTTAGTGGTCAGATATTGACTACTGGCCAAATTCTCCACTAGCTCATCCACATGCAGCATTGGATATGTGTTAAGTCTAGACACTTTATTTAATTTCCTAAAATCGTTACAGAAGCAGATGTCCCCGAAGGCTCTGGCACTTGCTGGAGGACTCCTCCACTAACTCTAGTTGCAACATGTCCTCCACCTCTCACTTTACTGTACCCTTTATTGCCTCAGATATTCAATATGGTCTTTGGATAACTATAGCCCCTGGAGGGGTGACAATGTCATGTTCAATTAACTTGGTGCATACTGGAATAGCCCCAAAAAAGTCCTTATTTCGAGCTACCATTTCTAACACTTGTCATCTCAGAGTGGGTGTCAGGGAAGACTCCATGGGGACTATGCAGTCCTTGGATTTTACCGCTCATATTCCGTTTGGCCGCCAATCATCCATTTTATTTAAGTCCCTCTGTATAGAAGCTACATCTTGCTCTGATTTTATTACCTTACATAGTTTAGTGTCATCTGCAAAAATGGAAACTTTACTCTCTAAACCATCACCAAGGTCATAAAAAATATATTAAAAAGGAGTGGCCCCAGCATAGACCCTTGAGGTCCTTCACTTAAAACTTTCGAACAATTAGAAAATGTTCCATTTATTATAACTCTATGTTCCCTATTCTCTTACCAGTTTTCGATCCAAATACAAATGTCATTTTCTAGACTCAGTTCCCTTATTTTGTAAAGTAACCTCTTGTGTGGCACTGTATTAAAGGCCTTTGCAAAATCTAGGTAGACCACATCTACTGTGCTGCCCTGGTCTACGTTCCCACTTAATTCTTCGTAGAAACTAATTAGGCTAGTTTGACATGACCTATCCGTCAAAAATCCATGCTGATTCCCACTAATAATCTTATTGCGCACCAAGTAATCCTGAATACTATCCCTTAAAATACCTTCCAGTAGTTTCCTTACTATTGATGTCAGGCTTACAGGTCTATAATTCCCTAGTTGTGAACTCGTCCTCTTTTAAACAACGGCACCACATCTGCTATTTGTCAATGACTTGGTACTGAGTCTGATGAGATTGAATTTATGAAAATTAAGAATAGAGTTCTAGCTATTTCTGAGTTTAGCTTCATAAGAACCCTTGAGTGTATACCATCTGGACCTGGAGCTTTATTTATCTTAATATTCTTCCGTCGCCCTTGGACTTCTTCCTTTGACAGCCAAGTGTTAATTAGTGGTACGGTTTCATTTCTGTTTTTTATATAACTATTCCTACCATTTGTTCCTCTCTAGTAAATACTGAAGAAAATATAGTGTTTAATAACTCTATATCTATAACTCTATAACTTTATCAATTCACCCATCTCACTTCTTAGTGGTCCTATATTATCTGTGTTAATCCTTTTGCCATTTATATGCCATTTATATTACTTAAAAAACTGGGCTGCCCCCCAGTCCAGCCTGCCCCTGACTGGTAATAGTTGAGCTATACGGCAAATGAAAGAAGTACCTGGCAAAAGATTTAGTCCTCATAAGTTAGTTGTGGATATACTTTCTTCCCTCACAAAATCACAAGCTTTGGAACGTCTGCCTTGAAGGTGTCAAGGTGGCGTTCCTCTGATGCAAAATATGTATTTATTTTATTTATACACCTGCTGCAAAGCTTTTTCTCGCAACGTGGAATTTCCTTATTCAGTACTCAGTAACATTGATGTATGATGTGTATCTGAGGAAAATGAATAACTTATTTGCAGTTTTTAATAGCTTATCAGTTTCGAATAGCATATATATTTGTTTAAATGTATAAATAATGAGCATACTAAATTTACAATAATAAATATAATTAACCAGTCAACATATTTTATTCTATTACTATTTTCTGTAGTTTATGTTTGCTACTTACTAATCTATGTAAAAGTCTATAGTTCAAGAATTATAGTTCTGCCATTTGAGGTGTTTTTGTTCATCTGACATCTGCTGCTGTTGATTAATTGAAATTGATCCATCTCCGGCCACAATGTTTTCAATTGATGTTACCTGATTACTATTTAGAGAATTGGATTGTTTTGGCTAATTATCAGGAATTAGATGCCCTGCCTTGTGTGTAATGAAGTGTGTCATTTTGCTGTCAAAAGAGACATAGCTGAGTAATAGGTATCTAACCAAAATGTGTAAGCACCAGACTAATGTCATGTATTGATCGGTGCTGAATTGTATTTGTTATGTGTGCTACTGACAAGCTAGGCCTAAAATAGAATGCAATACCATGAAAGCTCAATGCACAGACCCCTCTGTATACAGTGTTTACTTATGGAAAATAGCACAGTTTTGTTAAGCTTTTAAAAGCTAATGGGGGCAGGCTTCTATAGCTCAATGTCAATGTCATATGGATATTGTGAGGGGGGCTTGAAAAAGTGTTTGAGGGAATATATATTGACATCAAATTTTTGATATAATTGAGGAAAAATGATTCCGTACTAATAATGAAACTCTCTGTCCTGACCAGGGTTATGTATAGCAGGGTACCTTCCTAATGATATATTGTAATAAGTGGAATGCAATAGGCTTGTTAAGTCAGCCACACATGGGCTGATCCTGCCACACAGCGCAAGCACCATTATTGATATTCACTTTGGCCATAAGCACATGAAGACAAATGGGTGTGATCTGGCTATTCATACCATTTTCTTAATTCAGCTGCAGTATGACAGTTTATATGCCAGCATTAGAGTGTGCATTTCAATAAGACATGGGTTCCAGTTACTTTGATGTAGTTAACAATGATTTACTGGATATTTTAACAAGGAATAGTGGTACTGTGTAGCACCTAGAAGGCTGTTATAGGCCAATCAGACTTGCACTCTAGACATTATTATTATTATAGTTTATTTCTATTATTTCTATTTATTTTATTTTCCACTGTACTCTGCAACAACAGGCTGTTGGTAAAACAGGACATACAAGGCAGACAAAATCAATGCAGATATGTAACAAAGGGTCAGGTGGACAGCTAGCATTTAAATATCTGATTACCTGGTGCACTCCTATAGACAATTGTAGTGCCATGTAACAGGTATTTATATTTACAGTTTTGTCTACAGATGACCAAACCACCCTGTGTTTTGTTTTTAGTTCCAGAACATCCCACTGTTTTTTTCTAGTTTTGGTTTTGAGTTTCACCAAAACAATTTTAATTTGATGAAACATTATTTTACAAAATTGCATAAAATCATGCAATGTTGAGATTTTCTGGTACTAAATTATTATTTATAATATTTACACTCACTTTAAGCCTATTTAGAATCACCACCTTACATTCTTCAGCAACTTTGTGGGCCACAGTGGCCAAAGTCTATAGCTGGCTGACTAGCTGAATATCTACACTCAATGGAAAATGGACTTGTTCTATCTATTACATACATTAACCTTGTATTTTTTTCTCTTGCTTAGTTAGTAAACCAAATATCTAGCGTCAAGACAATGTAATGTCTTTGCTATTAAGAGATGACATTTAATCCAGATGAAACAGACAGGAAGAATAGCCCCAGCAAAGCATTTATGGCCACAAAAAAAAACCAAATAGAAGCACCACTGGAAGAAATAAAAAAAATAATTATGTACACACAAAAAAATATAAATAAAAAGTCTGGTATTATATACCACGGGAAACTTATCTGATAATTCAAAAACAAAAGGTTTATTACATTCAATATAACAATCAATAAATAAACAATAATTTTAAAACATACAATTTTAAAAATGTCATTGCATGGTTTCAAATAGACGGAATAATACAGCCTCTCGGATACTAGACATTATAGCATCATATTTTGTCCGTCAACTCTAAAAAGTTGTGTTGTACAGGTAATCCAGCAATAAGGACTACTGACATGTGATCTATAAGGTTCAAAAGAACACATCAAAATCTAGATGTGAAAGAATGGAATGATAATCTCGTGAAATATACAGTCTGATGTGAGTAGTGTCCACTGTATATGTATTACGAGTGAATGGTCACCGCATTCATAGAAAATGAAAGTATGTTAGTAATCCCCGAATGTTTTCTATTTCACACCAGGCTGCAGTATGTAGATATCCATGTGGGACCCGGCTGAGGGTAGAGAACAAACTGCTTCTGAATCGTAAAAATACTCGATGTAAAAAGGATCGGTCTCGCCCAATCAGGAGTGGTTGCTGTGTAGGGGAAGATATAGAGACTGACAGAGTGGCTCAGCAGAAGAAGAAAGGTTTGCAAAGAAAATCAATCTAGCCACTGTGTGCAAAATAGATTGTAGAGCTTTAAGTCTGACTTTGGGAAGACCAGTAAGGAGGGAATTGCAATAGTCGATGCGGGAGATGATGAGTGCATTAATTAAGGTTTTTGCGGTGTCTTGTGGGAGATATGTGCATATTCTTTAGATGTATGTAACATGATTTAGATATAGTGTTGATGTGGGGAACAAATGATAGTTGTGAGTCAAGGATTACACCTAGGCAGCTAGCTTGCGGGGTGGGATTTATGGTCATGTTATCAACAGAAATAGAAATGTCAGACAGGAAGCTTCTGTTTTTGGGTTTGAATATTATTAATTCATTTTTGGAAAGATTGAGTTTGAGTTGGCGAAAAGACATCCAAGACGAAATGGCAGAAAGACAGTCAGTAACGTGAGACAACACAGATGGTGAAAGATCAGGAGAGGATAGATAGATTTGTGCATCATCCGCATAGAGATGATACTGAAATCCAAAGAAGCTTATTAGTTTTCCAAGAGAAGCGGTGTAAATAGAAAATAGCAGAGGAACTAGCACTGAGCCTTGTGGTACTCCAACTGATAAAGTAAGCAGAGCAGAGGTGGATCCAGAGAAATTAACACTGAAAGAGCGATTAGATAGGTAGGATGAGAACCAGAATAGGACAGTGCCTTCAAGACCTAGGGATTGTAGCGTTTGTATGAGGAGAGAGTGGTCAACAGTGTCAAATGCAGCGGAGAGATCCAGGAGAATTAGAAGAGAGTAATGTTTTTGTTTTTTTTCTGTGATCAAATCATTGACAACCTTGGTCAGTGCAGTCTCTGTGGAGTGTTGAGAGTAAAAGCCTGACTGAGGATCCAATAAGTTGTTTGCTGTAAGAAAGTGTGTAAAGCGAGTGTAGGCAATACTTATATAAAACAATTAAATAATATACACACCAGAAAATTATATTTTATATTCATGCTAATTTGTTTAAGGCGGTTAAATGATAATCTCTCTGCTCTTATCTATCAGTATTGATCCATTTACTTATCAGTACTCCAGATCTCAATCTTGTTTATACTTATTAAATTAGGATTAAATCCTTCTAATGAACCACACTGAAAGTTGATTAAAAGTTAAATATTGTAAAAACATAATAATCACAATTCCCATATAACTAACTAACAATACAACCACAAAACTTAAAGGCCCTGAGTCAGTAAGGTGAGCAAAGCAAAAAAAAAAAGGAGAAAGTGTGCTCCTGGACAACCCATGTTCCAATTCAAGGATTGCAAATTAGTTTACTATTTTGCGCATAAGTTAGATACTGGCTATTTTTCATGTAGCACTCAAATACTTGCTAACTTTATTTTTACATTGAAATTTAAAGTTGATCTAGGACATGCCCTATCCCAACTATAAATCTGTCCCAACGTTTCAATTTTACCTCTCCCTCCAATGCAGCATGGTTTTGCCCAGGTGCAAAGTTACTCCTTTTTATGCTTTGCTCTCCTTAATGACTCAGGCTCATAGGGCTAGATTTACTAAGCTGCGGGTTTGAAAAAGTGGGGATGTTGCCTATAGCAACCAATCAGATTCTAGCTGTCATTTTGTAGAAGGTACTAAATAAATGAAAGCTAGAATCTGATTGGTTGCTATAGGCAACATCCCCACTTTTTCAAACCCACAGCTTAGTAAATCTAGCCAATAGAGTTTATATTTGGTCATCTGAAAAAAATCCCAAAAGTAAAAAACCTTCTATAAATGATCCTGAAACGGATCACCTGTATACAGAACACAAAAGTTAAAATTCAACTAAAGACTTTCAGGATTCAAACCCAGGCTGAGAAACTCATTAATTTATGTTCCAAGTAGCTGAGCCACAGAACATTGTGAAGTAAGGCTATAAAAAAGTAGGATTAGACTTGTGCTATGAACTAATCAGTCTTCTAAGGACTAGCCTGTTGTATATTGAAAAGTATATTGAAATCTCCTCCAATATAGAACATTTCTGGAGGGGGTTAATCTCCTCAAATTCTACGGGTAAAATAGTCCATCCTATTTTCAAATGCATCCATTGTTCACTTAGGATAAAGTTATATGTTGACATCTTGAGCATATTGATTTTCTAAATTTGTAATTCCCTTTTGATTTGTCCAGAAAATATTTTGATAGCATTTCATTCTCATTTACTTTCTTTTGTATAATAAGAAAGCTAGGAGCTAGCAAATCTTTTAAGTTCCTATTTCTCTTAAATATAATATTTGGTTTTCCAGGGATAATGATTGCTAAGACATAATTTTGTTTCAATGGATTGTAATTTTTTTCTTATAATGTGCTTAATCTTCTCTGATTTTGTACTATACTTTGAAATAAATTTCAAACCTTTCAATGTATTATCTTGTGTGTTCTGTAATCTCTTGCTCTTATTATCTAGAAAAGAATCCCGATCTAAATTTTTCGCATATTTATAAGCTTCTTCTAAAACCCTCTTAGGATATCCTTTTACTTGAAAAACCGTAATCATTTCCTTTGCTTGTGTTTCACAACTATTTTCTAAGAAACAGTTCCTCCTAATTCAATTAAGGTAAGTTTTAGGAATATTTTAAGCCAGGGCTTATATTGAAACATATATAGTTACAAGTTAACCCGTGCATGATACTCATGCATTCTAGTCAAATCAAGCTACTTAAGGTGTTAAAAAGGTTCCTGTCATGCATTTGGGCCTAGCCCAGGCCTCCTCAGGGGAAGAGCGTTACTTCCCGACGCAAGCGCCCTTATTTACCGTGGTTTTGTCCACATGTCACCAACTCATCATTTTTCACCATCACCTCATCCTTCATCTTCATCGCCACATCCTTCATCAAGCTACTTAAGGTGTTAAAAACTCCCCACTGTAACCCCCGGCAACCACCAACCACTCCCAACTGTCACTTCTCCGTCAAGAAATATATAGGTCAGTGTATAACTCTGCCCAGCAGGTGGCGCTGCAGCTTGGTTTTTTTTTTTCACACACGCCACTAGGCATTTATATAGTAGATTCACATCTATATTTTTTTAAAATTTTTCTTCAATGATACGGGAACCTTGGACCGGGAGGGTCTGATCCAAAAAATTTATTGACTGCAAACTCCATGTGCACGTGAAAGTTAAATTATAATCATTGTTGTTAAGAAATGTGACAAAATTGTAAATAAAATCCACAGTACCATCCCAAATAATTAAAAGGTCATCTATATACCAGCCATACAGTGTCGGACTGGGACATGAAGGGCCCACCAGGGAAACCAATGACTGGGGCCCACCTAATACCATATAGTGCTGCACTCAAGACAGGAGGTTTGTCACGGGCACTAGGAGTCTTTACCCAGGTATCACCAGATAATGGACTTACCAGAGCAGTATAGGTGGTAATATGATACTCTGGTAGCGGGGTGAACACGGAACAGGAGACAGCAGATGGTAAGAGAATGCTCATGGAAAGTCTATGACTAGCAGCACTGGTAATATGTAGATAATTGACACGAGGAATTGGATGGACAAGGAAACGTGAGGGTAGTCAGTGGTCTGCGGATAGCAAGTTGTACCACTGCTATAGTGAGGAGGAATGTCCAGAAATAATGAGGAGGTGATGAGAGTCAGCGGTCTGCGTATAGCAAGTGGTACCGCTGTCTAGGTGAGGGAATGAAATCCAGGTGAAGGTATCCGGGAAGTCAGTGGTCTGCGTTAGCAAGTTGTACCACTGCTATGTGAAAGGATACTGGAAACGGGTGACTCAGGAAACAGGGAACAGTGGTCTGTCACTAGCAAGTTGTACCACTGAATATATATATGTGAGGAAGAGCACGGGGAGATAAATGCAATGCAGAGTATACACGGGCACACTGAACTTCATCCCACGATGATATGCACAAATAGTAACTGAACAGCACTGCACAATAATACAAAGTCACAAGAGCTATCCAGGAAAAAAGGTAACACAGTCAAATGATGGTAATAGTCTCAGCGGATAGGCAACTCCAGAGGAGAACAACTCAGTCCAGCAAGATATGCAATACACCAGCACAGTCAATGAGAAGTATGCATACCGTGGTTCAGGAGAGCAGGCTGTCAGAGAGAAGTGCAGGAATACCTGAACGGCTGGAGGCCGGCAGGATACGAAGTCCCAGGAGGGTAGAAGCGGTAATCAAGTAGGTGCAGCGCACAGGTAGGTAGACCAGCAGAGATGGAAACAATACTCAGGAAGCAGTAATATATCGAACTGGACACCTGCAGAGCGCAGAAGAGTAGAGATGGTCTAGACGAGATAGAAGCAGCGGAGCGTTGATCCAATGCAGACAGGCGAGTTGACACAAGCGGAGACACTGTAGAAGCACGGAGAGCGGATCAGCTAGCTGCAGACACGAGGAGTACTGGAGGGTTGCGATGAGCAGGGTACTGCAGAAACACGGAGGCAGCGGATAGGAATCAGCTGGTGCAGTCACGATGAAACACGGGAGAGTTGAGGTGAGCAGGATACTGTAGATACACGGAGGCAGCGGATAGGAATCAGCTGGTGCAGTCACGATGAAACACGGGAGAGTTGAAGTGGACTGGAAACTGTAGTAGCACAGAGGCAGCGGATAGGAATCAGCTGGCACAGTCACGATGAAACACAGGAGAGTTGAAGTGAACTGGAAACTGTAGTAGCACAGAGGCAGCGGATAGGAATCAGCTGGCACAGTCACGATGAAACACAGGAGAGTTGAAGTGGTCTGGAAACCACAAACGAACAACAGGAATCAGCAGGAGCTGAACACACGACGAAACACAGGAACACATTCAGAGGCTCATGGGGAATGAGACTCCAAGATCAGGCAACGAGGTATTGACCTCAGGTGCTTTAAATAGGGAGTGTTGCCTGATCAGCCAATTAACTAAAAGGAACATGTACTGAAGGTTTGAAAGGGCTGCACATGCGCAGACCCTCAGGATGGTGGACGGCCACGGTTCCTAAACACACGAGAAGTAGCACTCACAGTCCGGTGAATGACAAGGTTATCATTTTAGACAAATACACAGGCATAACTGTGTGCACTATTGTTAGTTGCATGCAGTTCTGCCTTCACAAGCAGTATAGTGTGAAGCAGGACATACCTCCCAACTGTCCTTGTAGTTGGACCAAATCCTGAATAAGCAAGTCAGCCACAAAAATTCAGGACTGTCCCACCAGATTCAGGACAGTTGGCAGACTGTCTTGGTCTCTCCTACCTGTGCTTGTCATTTCACCACCTGTGGATGCAGGTGTCTTAGATCAGTTTCTGCTTCTCTGGATCCTTGGAATGTTGGGGGCCCTATTGAAAAAAAAAATGGGTACATGAAATTTAGAAAACTCCAACCATCCCTGTAAAATCAACAGCACCCACATTTAATAATTAAGCCTCTATCCAACATTAAATTAATAGTATTCCCATTCAATAAATAAACTTATTACTCTCCCTCCACACAGCCCCAGCAATAAATTAACAGCATTTACATTTACATAATAAAACCATTTCCCACGACCATCCCCGGCATTATATTATTTATATTCACATTTAATATCCCTCCTAACCAAACTCAGCCCCACATTCAATTAATAGCAGCAAACCACCCCAGCATTAAATTAAAGGTCCTGCCACCCCATCTTAATTTAATAGGCCCCACTATTAAATTAAATAACCCACCAATAAATTAAATTGCCCCACCATCACCCCACAAATAAAATATCACCCATTAAATAATAAGCCCCCACCTAAACTCCACCATTACATTAATAGCCTACCTCCCACCCATGTACTATTAAGACAACCCCACTCCTTTCCCTCATATCACACATCATATTAAAAAAAAACAGTCCCTCACACATTATGGCAGCCCCCTTCCCTGTCACTCACACAAATAGCAGGGACCCCTCTTCCCTGTCACTAGCAAAAATAGCTGGGCCTCCCCTCACTTGTCAATCACATACATAGCAGGCCCCATCCCCCATCACTCACACAAATAGCAGCCCCCCCACTCCCCTGTCACTCACACAGATAGCAGCCCCCTCTCCCCTGTCACAAATAGCAGGCCCCCCTTTCATTCACACTTACTTTATTGCTGGAGCCTCCTCTATGCGTCGCTCCCTATGCAATCAAAAGCAAAACAGGAAGTAGCGAGCGTTCCACGGTGGAACACACACTACTTCCTGCTTCCTGTTTATCGAAAGTGGCTGGTCCCTGAGGAGGGATCAGCCACCCACTGCCACACTGCCCCCACTTTCCCCCATGCGACACCTGGCACCTGGCCCCCGGCCCCCACTGTCACCAATTAGTCAAAGGCAGAGGAATAATTTTTTTTATCTCCGCCCTATCACAGAAGAGGGCAGAGCTATCTGGCATCAGGGCCTACCGGTGGATCCCCCGGCCCCCCGCCTGTCCAGTCCAACGCTGCAGCCATAAAACACCAGGGCCACCCCAAAGGGGCCATCCCATATATAACCATGTTCGAAATGGTCCATGTAGATGTTCGCATAACTCAGGGCAGAGCTGGTGCCCATGGACATTCCAACGACTTGTAAATAACACTTAGAATTCAACAGAAAAAAATTGTGTGCAAGAATGTAAAAATTGGAATCTGTAATAAAACATTGCTGTCCCTCCAAGATCCCATGAGAAGTCGAGAGTGTTTCCCGGACAATTTCCACTCCTTTTTCATGTGGAATTTTGGTATAAAATGCTTCTGCATCTAAGGTCACAAAATAATAATAAGGTTTACAAACTACATCACATAGCAATTTCAAAATATGCATGGTGTTCATAATATGGGACCTTAGTGAGACAGCAAGGTATTGGAAAAAGAAATCAACATAATTATTGCTCAGTGACCTTATTCCCAAAACTGTGGGAAGTCTAGGTGGTTCAGCGAAGGATTATTAAGAGTGGTAAAAAGTAGTTACAACAGGGGGTGTAACAATTAAATTATTCAAGCATTTTTTGGATATTTCACACCAAGTCAGGGCTGTATCTAGGAGGATCCTCAGCTCCATCTCATAGAAACATGTAGGATCTTCATCCAAAATATTAAAAAAAAGATTATCCTCAAGTTATCTTAATGCTTCTGTTACATGAGCCTTAGTAATAGGAATGACTACAGATTTTATAGTAATATTAATATGAGCTTGAAGGTTTTTAAGCCACTGTTCTCTCATTAGATTTTTATTTATATGTTTATGTTTATTCTTCCTTTACTCTCTGTGGCATAAGCTATTAAAATCAGCCTTATAGAAGCATTGAATGACTGGACTTTTGGTGTGCTGGGTAGAAATTAGACTTCAGTTTGAATTTCTCAATGGCCATATTGGGAACAATATCACCTATATCCATATTATTTGTCATGTTAATATAAAAAATGTCATGAGCCGCGGGGGTGCCTCAAGCCGCCGCGACTCTCCGGGCCCACAGGACACGTCTCGGCCATCTCCATGATGACTGGGACGTCACTTCCTGTTTTCGGCCGATTGTTGCCTAGGCAAATATAGGGACACTCTGGTCTGTAGTGCTGCATCCCGGCATTGAGGGCAGCCAGGCACGTGCGCAACTAGTTAGTGGCTTAATTATTAATTAGTCAGCCCATGAGGCTGATTGCCCCAAGCTAGATTTCTCCATGCCCAATTGGTTAGTCTCTGTATTTAAGGCAGGGATAGCTTAGCCTCCCTGCCGGTTATAGCGTCCTGTTTCCAGTTAGCTGACCTGCTCCTGTGCTGTATTTGGTGAAAGTCTTTTGGATTGACTTCTGTGTATGACCTCTGCCTATCTCCTGGATCTTGAAACCTGCTTGTTGCCCTGACCCTCTGCCTATTACCTGTATTTGAATCACCGCTTGTTGCCCTTACCGTCAGCCTGTTACCTGGACTTGAATCATCGCTTGTGGCCCTGACCCTGCTTGTATGTGACATTCCCTTCCTGTTCTCAGTTTAGGCCAGTCAGACATTACCAACTCAGATCCAGACCGCAGACATCTGGCCTGTTCCTAACACTGTGTCATTACCTCTCCTTCCTGTGTGCTGCTGTGCGACCATAAACTTGTACTACACTGAGCGTAAGACCTGAGGGCATCGGAGTACCTGTGAGAGTAACCAGTCTCTACGGGAAAGGTGGCTGCTATAGGTGAAGACCTCTTTCACTAGTTCTACAAGTTTATGACGCACTGGTTGCCATAATATTATAAACAGCCAGTGAAGATTTGGAGGTAAATTCTGTTATGAAGGAAAGTGAGATGAATCCTTCCCCAGCCCAGGTTCTGGCGAGTCAGATCCAGACCTTGTCACAGGTAGTACAGAGTCTCATCAGTCCTTCAGAAATCCGTAGGTTCAACAGGTCTCCTCTGACGTTAATACAGAGCCAAAATTGAACTTGCCCAATCAATTTTCTGTAAATAGATTCTCCTTCCGCAACTTCAAGGAGAGTTGCAAACTATATTTTCGCCTGAGGCCACGCTCCTCTGGCTCTGAGAAGCAAAGAGTTGGTATTGTAATCTCCTTATTGCAGGACGATCCCCAGTCCTGGGCCTTCAGTCTCCCACCAGCAAGCCCCTCCTTACAAACCATGGATGCTTTCTTCCAGGCCTTAGGCTTGCTATATGATGACCTAGACAGATTGACCTCAGCTGAGTCTCATCTCCGGGCTTTGAGACAAGGATGACGCTGCTGAGGAGTATTGTGCAGGATTCAGACGGTGGTCTAACGATAGTGAGTGGAATGATCTGGTGCTTCGGAGTAGTTCTGCTTAGGCCTTACAGAACACATCAAGGACTCCTTAGTACAATACCCTACGCCATCGTCACTTGAAAGTCTGATGCAACTCGTTATTAAAATTAATTGCAGAATCAAGGAGAGGAAAGTCGAGAGAGACATCTATACCTTCTTGCTCACCACTGAAGTCATGTTTTACCTTTCTGGACACCCCTGAGCCCATGCAGTTGGGCACTTACCATCTGCCTCCTGAAGAACGTTCCAGATGGCGCTCCCTTGGTCTCTGCATGTATTGTGCTCAATCGGGCCATCTCGTTCATACCTGCCCTATCAAATCGGGAAAAACCCAAACCTAAGCGCTGGTGAAGAGGTGCGCTTAGGTCTCCAAATAATCTTTTCAGAAAATTCTTTAATGTGTCAGCCTTCCTTGATAGTGGTGCAGCAGGTAACTTTCTGGATATCCACTTGGCTCAGATGCTCGGTATTCCTAATATCGAATTGGGCTCAAGCGATACCATCTGTGGCTTGGATGGTAATCCCTGGTTGGGGGTAGAATACTCGCTAAGACTCCATTGGTACGCTTATCTGTATTAGTCCTCCTGCATAGATTATTGCGGCATGAATAAAATCACAGTCAAGAACACTTATCCTTTGCCTTTAATTTCTGTCTTATTTGACCAGCTTAAATCAGCCACTATATTCTCGAAGATTGACCTTAGGGGTGCCTACAACCTTATATGTATTAGGAAAGGAGATGAGTGGAAGATGGCCTTCAACACTCACTAGGGACATTATCAGTATCTAGTTATGCCGTTCGGTTTGTGTAATGCTCCAGAAGTTTTCCAAGACCTCATCAATGACGTTCTACACAAATTCCTAGGAAAGACAGTTGTGTTTTATCTGTATGACATTTTAATTTATTCACAATCCTTGTTTCAGCACCATCAACATGTTTGTGAGTTTCTTCAAACACTACGTCCACATTATCTCTATGCAAAACTGGAGAAGTGTGAGTTCGAGTTTTCTAGTGTGGCCTTCCTGGGATACGTTATCTCTTCCTCTGGTTTCTCTATGGATCTCAGTAAGGTTCAGGCAATTCAGGACTTGGTCCTTCCAACTAACTTGAAAGCAATCCAGAGATTCCTTGGCTTCGCCAATTATTATCGAAGGTTTATACGCTCATTTTCTTCCTTAGTGGCTCCTATCACTGCCCTCAAAAAGGTGCCGACATGGCTAATTGGTCCCCAGAGGCTTTGGCGAGTTTTTCAGCCCTTAAAGCCGGATTCTCTACTGCTCCCGTTCTTAGGCACCCAAACCCGGAACTCCCGTTTATTGTTGAAGTGGATGCTTCGGATGTGGGGGGAGGTGCTATCCTTTGTCAAAAAGATCCTCAAATCAAAAAATTGCATTATATGCACACCTTTCCTGAAAATTCTCGGCCGCAGAAATCAACTATGATGTCAGAGACCTATTGGCCATCAAGTGGGCCTTTGAAGAGTGGCAAGATTGGTTAGAGAAAGCAATCCATGTAATCACAAACTTCACTGACCACAAAAACCTTTAGTATATCCAGACTGCAAAAACCTTGAATCCCAGGCAGGCCCACTGGGCTTTATTCTTTACCAGGTTTAATTTCATCATTACCTTTCGTCCAGGCTGCAAAAACACCAAAGCTGATTCTTTGTCCTGAAGTTTCATGGCATGCTATCCTCAGCCTCCTGACCCACAACCAATTATTCCCTCTTCCTCCATTCATGTCGGTTTAACCCAAGATCTTGGTTTTACGCTCCGCCAGTTCCAAAAGATTGCTCCAGCTCAGACTCCTGCAAATAAATTGATTGTTCCAGTTCATTTCAGAAAGTCAGTCCTCATTGAATGCCATAACAATCAATCGGTGAGACATCCAGGAATCCATAGGACCATCGAAGAACTAACCTGCTGGGTTTGGTGGTCCACTCTATCTTCTGATGTTGAGAATTAAATCCGCACCTGTCCGGAATGTGCTAAAAGTAAATCCTCTAGGAACCGTCCTACTGGTCAATTAGTACCTTTATCTACTCCAGGTAAACCTTGGATACATCTTTTGATGGATTTTATTGTCGATCTCCCATGGTCTTCTGGTATCAACATCAGCTGGGTGGTCATTGATTGTTTCAGCAAAATGGCCCACTTTGTACCATTACCCAAGCTACCTGATGCTAGAACTTTGGCTTCATTATTCATTTCACACATTTTCCATCTACACGGTCTCCCAGAAGACATCGTCTCTGACCGAAGTCTCAGTTTATAGCCCAGTTTTGGAGATCCTTTTGTAATTCATTTGGGATCAAAGTCGGCCTATCTTCTGCTTACCACCCACAAGCTAATGATCACACAGAAAGAACCAATCAATCCTTGGAGCAATTTCTGCGCATATATGTATCCAAGTTTCATGACAATTGGTCCTCTCCTTTACCTTGGGCATAGTTTGTGTATAATAATTCTTGCCACTCTGCAACTCGTACTTCTCTTTTCTTCTGTAACCTCAGGTTCCATTCGAAAGCAAACTCCTTTTCTTCTGTCGTCACTGCTGGTGATTCTGGGACTCCTGCCTTTATGTCTTGGCTAAGGTCCATCTGGAAAAAAGTGCAATCCTCATTGCTTCAAGCTTCCTTCAAATCCAAGTCTCTTTCTGGTCGCCATCGTGGTCCATGTTTATTGATAGTTGGGGATCGAGTCTGGTTGTCCATATGGAACATCAAGTTAAAGCAACCTTGTAAAAAACTGGATCCCCGATTTATTGGACCCTTAACTATTGAGAAGAAAATTAATGCTGTGGCATTCAGACTTAAGCTACCACCATCCATAAAAATTCCATGCACCTTCCATTGCTCTCTCCTGAAAAAAGCTGCTTCTCCCAGAAAGTTCAATCGGTGTTCTTCAAATAGGCATCGGCCTCTTTTTGTGAATGGGGAAAAAAACTCAAAAAAGGATCAAGGTCAGATCCAGTTCCTAGTGCATTGGAAGGGTTATGGCCCAGAAGAGCGATGTTGGGTACCGGAGAGGCATCTGCATGCTGACAAACTTATAAAGGAATTTTTTTAGGAAATTTCCCGCGAAGCCTGGATGTCGGTGTTCATTGACCCCTCCTAAGGGGGGGTAATGTCACGAGCCGCGGCGGTGCCTCAAGCCACCGCAACTCTCCATGCCCACAAGACTGGGATGTCACTTCCTGTTTTCATCCAACCGTTGCCTAGGCAAAGATTGGAACGCTCTGGTCTGTAGCACCACGTCCAGTAATTGAGAGCAGCCGGGCGCATGCGCAACTAGTTAGGGGCTTAATTATTAATTAGTCAGCCCATGAGGCTGATTGCCCCAAGCTGGATTTCTCCATGCCCCATTGGACAGTCTCTGTATTTAAGCCTCCCTGCCTGTTGTAGCGTCCTGTTTCCAGTTAGCTGACCTGCTCCTCTGCTGTATTTGGTGAAAGCCTTTTGGATTCATTCTGTGTGTGACCTCTACCTGTCTCCTGGATCTTGAATCATTGCTTGTGGCCCTGACCCTGCTTGTATGTGACTTTCTCCACCTGTTTTCAGTTTAGGCCAGTCAGACATTATCAACTCAGTTCCGGACCGCAGACCTCTGGCCTGTCCATAAATCCGTGTCATTACCTCCCACTCCTGTGTGCTGCTGTGCGACCATAAACATGTACTACACTGAGTGTATGATCTGGGGGCATCCGAGTACCTGTGAGCGTAACCAGTCTCTACGGGAAAGGTGGCTGCTATAGGTGAAGACCTCTTTTGCTAGTTCTACAAGTTTATGACGCACTGGTGGCCATAACAAAAAATGGGATGAGTTGGGTTTCCCATTGTATTATTATCGGCCCAAAAATCCTCTAAAATGGACAAGGCATAGGAGTCCATCTTATCTAACAGTATTGGTATACAGTCATTCATTCCTCTTTTTCTAAACTTCTTAAGAGCAAAATATCTTTGTCTGCAAAGGTCCCTAACAAATTGGTTTATCTCTATAAATAAATCAAAAAGATTTGGCTCCATACTGGACGCAAATTTCAATCCTCTTCCCAATAATTTCAACTCAATCAGATTAAGAGTCCTCGAGGAAAATTAAAAATACCCCTAGGACCTCAGTTAGTTATTTTATTGAATGCAGGTGTACCTCTGCCTCTCCTTCCTTTTATTCTCTCTGTCTTTGTGTTCGGAAGTTGGCACTCCATGTGTAGGAAGTGACATTGAGCTGGAATTTGTGTTCACGGTGCATTGGATTTGAGCCTTTGAGATAAGAACGCATAGAAGTTTGTTGTGTTTTTCTAAGGCATTTAGGTGTTCATGTTAAGTTTAACATATTGTATTTCTGGCACATAATACACTTTTTTACATCTGAGCATCCGCACACACCTCTATTTTTGGAAACAGTGTTTTGTGACCTTGCGCTGAACTAAAAAAGTGTATTATAAGTAGAGATGGGCGGGTCCGGTTCTCCGAGAACCGAACCCACCCGAACTTTGGGTATCCGAGTACCGAGCTGAGCAGCTCGGTACTCTCCCACCCATTCCGAATCCAAATCGAGGCCGAACGTCATTGTGACGTCGTCGGATCTCGGGGCTCGGTTCTCGCGATACTTCAACTTTATAAATACACGCCTCCACAGCAATCCATCGTCATTTGACAGAGGGAGAGAGCAGGGTGTAGTCATAGGCTAATTAGAGCAGGGACAGAGAATACAATATTGTTCTTGCAATTGCTCTAACCAAAATCGCTAGTGCAGAGAGGAGGATAGAGGTTTATTATTTTTTCTTCATATTTGGCACTCCCCAGCGCTTTTGGGGTGTCCCCCATAATTGTGCATAAATATTTCTGGCTGTCAAAAGTCATATCTGTCAGCAGTATCTACTAAATAATTTTTAGCACTCCTCAGTGCTTTTGGGGTGTCCTCCCTAATTGTGCATTAATATTTCTGGCTGTCAAAAGTCATATCTGTCAGCAATATCTACTAAATAATTTTTAGCACTCCTCAGTGCTTTTGGGGTGTCCTCCCTAATTGTGCATTAATATTTCTGGCTGTCAAAAGTCATATCTGTCAGCAGTATCTACTAAATAATTTTTAGCACTCCTCAGTGCTTTTGGGGTGTCCTCCCTAATTGTGCATTAATATTTCTGGCTGTCAAAAGTCATATCTGTCAGCAGTATCTACTAAATAATTTTTAGCACTCCTCAGTGCTTTTGGGGTGTCCTCCCTAATTGTGCATTAATATTTCTGGCTGTCAAAAGTCATATCTGTCAGCAGTATCTACTAAATAATTTTTAGCACTCCTCAGTGCTTTTGGGGTGTCCTCCCTAATTGTGCATTAATATTTCTGGCTGTCAAAAGTCATAACTGTCAGCAGTATCTACTAAATAATTTTTAGCACTCCCCAGTGGTTTGCGCTCAGAATGGATTTAAAGCAGTCCACATATGATCTGAATGAGCAACCAGGTTCTGTCACCAGTCCTGATGTTAGTGTTCCCAGTACGTCATCTGGCCAAGGCGATGTCAAACAACAGAGTGTTTTCAAATTAGTGCAAAAAACAAAAACCAAAAAAAAATTTACTGTATTGAAGCGAAAAAGAAGTGTAACTGAGCAAAAGTTAAGTGACGATAAAAAAAAAATTGCAAGCATGCCATTCTACACACGCAGTGGCAAAGAGAGAATGAGGCCTTCACCTTTGGCTATTAGTGGCAGATCCCAAAAAGTTACCCAGCCTACAATTGGTGCACAACTACTGTTACGCGTCAAAGCCGAGCTGCAAGATAACAGTGAGGCATTACAGGAGAATATTTGCTCTGATTCACAAATGACAACAATCCCTGTGGAGAGTCCATCCAACAGTGGAATGTCTAATCGTGAGCATTCTGCTGATGTGTGCCTTAATAGCCCGAGTGTAGCCGGTGATACCCAAATTGAGGATGCCACTTTGGAATTAGAAGAGGATGAGGGGGAGATTTGTGTAGGCGACGAGGGCGCTAATGAGGATGTTGATGAGGATGAGGTTGTTTGTGTAAGTCCTGCACCAGTGGCAGCAGTTCTGGCACGTGACAAGAAAAAGGCCATTGTCATGCCTGGGCATAAAACAAAAAAATCCACTTCTTATGTGTGGAATTATTTCTACCCAAATCCAGACAACAATTGTAAAGCCATTTGTAGTGTATGTGAAGCCACAGTCAGTCGAGGGAGGGACCTTAACCATCTTGGAACCTCGTCTATGTTACGCCATTTAACGAGAGTTCATGGCAAAGTGTTGGGAAAAGCTGAAAGTTCTTCCCAAAAGAATACAAGCACTCCCTCATCAGCTAAGACCCTCCGCTCATCGACATACCGACGGCTACAAAATACACCCACCACACCATCGTCATCAATATCCTCAGTAGCGCTCGGAGTTAGCCCGGCATCCCACTTAAGGCTGGATGACTCCGGCACTATTATTGATTCCTCTGAAGAAAGCGTTAGTCCTGCTGCTGCTGTTGCTGCTGCTGGGGGTGAATCGTCATCCCAGAGGCAGGTTAATAAAATGAGCAGTCCTACATTTCAGCAATTAACTGTGAAACAATCATTTGCGAGGGGAAGCAAATATGACAGCAGTCACCCAGTCACCAAGCGAATCACAGACGCCATGGCTGCAATGTTAGTGTTAGATCTGCGTCCAATCTCCACAATAAACGCAGCTGGTTTTTCACAGTTAATTGAGGTTTTGTGTCCGCGTTACAGAATTCCATCGCGACACCATTTCTCCCGTAAAGCTATTCCACAACTATACCAAAAAGTGTGTAAAAATGTAGAGATTGCGCTGAAAAATGCAATTCTGCCCACTGTTCACTTAACCACAGATATGTGGACAAGTGGAAGTGGCCAAACCAAAGACTATATGACTGTGACAGCCCACTGGGTTGGTCATTCACCTTCACCAGCAGGAACAGCAGCAGCATGTACACCACTACGTAACATTTGTCACAGGCAGGCCACTCTTTGTATCACCGGCTTCATTAACAGGCATACGGCTGACAATTTGTTACGCAAACTGAGAGATGTGATTGATGCATGGCTTATACCACTCGGACTCTCCCCAGGGTATGTCATTTCAGATAACGCCAACAATATAGTGCGAGCATTACAGCTGGGTGATTTCCAACATATTCCCTGTTTTGCTCACACCATCAACTTGGTGGTGCAGAGCTTCCTACGAAATAACCGTGAGGTGCAGGAGATGCTTTCGGTGGTCCGTAAAATTTCAGGCCATTTCAGGCATTCAGCCACAGCATGTAGGAGATTACAGCAGCTCCAAGAGCAGTTTAACTTGCCCTGCCACCAACTTAAGCAAGAGGTGGTAACTCGGTGGAATTCCACCATGTACATGCTTCAGAGGATGGAGGAACAGCGCAAAGCCATCCAAGCATATTGCACAAGTCATGACATTGGGAAAGGAGGGGGGATGTATTTCACTCTTGCACAGTGGGGAATCCTTTCAGTGCTGTGCAAGGTGCTGAAACCATTTGAAGTTGTGACATGTGAGGTCAGTGCAGACTCTGCTAGTTTGAACCAAGTCATTCCTTTAATTAGACTATTGGAAAAGCAGCTTGAGAAAATGAAGGAGGAGCTGAAAGCAAGCAATTCAGCAAAGTATGTTGGCCTTGTCGATCAAGTACTTAATTCGCTTCACAATGATCCTCGAGTTATTAAGATCTTGAACTCGGATCAGTACGTTTTGGCCACTGTGCTTGATCCAAGGTTTAAAACCTACATTGAGTCTTTACTTGTAAATGAGCGAGATGTGAACTTTTGCAAGGAGCTATTGCTCAGCAAGTTGGCCGCTGAACTGGGCCTCGGCTTGACGACGTGTCCTCCTTCACTTTCTCAAGCTGTTGCTCGTAAAAAATTAAATTTCCAAAAAAGAAGCAGGGAAGACACAGGGGGCAGACCAGAACAATTTAACATCTGGGCTGGTTTGAAGGATTTTTCAAAAAAATGTGTCACTTTGCCCATAACTCCATCCAATATGAGTATAAACATGCAAAGGATGGTGGAGGATTACTTTCAAGAGGTAGTTGATATGGAAATGTCAGACAGTCCCTTTCCTTACTGGGAAGAAAAGCAGGCCATTTGGAAACCCATGTACAAACTTGCTTTGCAATACCTAAGCTGCCCACCCTCCAGTGTGTACTCTGAACGAGTGTTCAGCACAGCAGGGAACTTAGTCAGTGATCGCCGTAGAAGGTTACTTCCCAAAAATGTGGAGAAAATGATGTTTATAAAAATGAACTACATCTTCCACGAGGAAGGCCTTCACCATCCAAGACATCCAAGCACTGACTGTTCTCTAATGGCGGATTCAAGCGGCGATGAATTGATAGTCTGTGATGATGACGTACACACTGATGAGGGTGAGGATTAAGCTGAAGATGATGCCGATAACATCTTTTTAAAACTTTCTATGTAAGTGTAGGGTGCAATCTACCCCCAAAGAGGAACGGGACTTGTGGCATTTCCATGTCACATACCATCTTGAAAGGCTGCTGTTAGGGCAATTTATCCTTAAGGGTAGGGTGTCATAGACAGAGTGACCCTAAACTGGCTTTGTCCATTTTTCATAATATTGTACAGTCTATAATGGCTGAATTTTTGGGTATTTTATACAAGTGGAGGGGGGCCTAGAGAGACAGAAACCAAACTGGCTTTTTCCATGTCAATAAATATTGTACAGTCTATAATGGCTGAATTTTTTGGTATTTTATACAAGTGGAGGGGGGCCTAGAGAGACAGAGTGACCCCAAACTGTCTTTCTCCATGTCAATTAATATTGTACAGTCTATAATGGCTGAATTTTTTAGTATTTTATACAAGTGGAGGGGGGCCTAGAGAGACAGAAACCAAACTGGCTTTTTCCATTTCTTTACATATTTAACTATAAGTGTAGGGTGTAATATACATTCAAAGACGATGGCTGCATTGCCACTATGCATAGATGGAGAGGAAGACAATCTGTTTTGTGTGTAGAATAGGCCTACCAACGAAGAATTAAACTGTTTTTTTGGATGATTTATTACCTCAACAATTAGATTACTTGTCTCTAAAACAGTTGGAGCACTAAATTGGGTTAATTTAGGCCCAAAAACATGGATTTTCCAAAAAAATAGCAAAACAAAACCAAACAAAACCAAAACCAAAACCAAAACACGCAATGGCGGTTTTGCAAAACCAAAACCAAAACCAAAACACGACGGTAATCCAGATCCAAAACCGAATCCAAAACCAAAACACGGGGGTCAGTGACCATCTCTAATTATAAGTTAGAAATGCAATTTGTGTTCTACGTAACTTGAGCTCCTTAGATTTGCAGTTTTTGAAACTGATAGAGGCAGCAGTAGGTGAAGCTACAACATCAACACTGACAAAGATTTGCAACATCAGAAAAAAGCGACAGCAAGTTGGCTGGCAAAAAAAGGTTGCCTGCAAATCAAATATGAAATGAATCTGTAGCAGGTCAATTGAAATAACTTGCTTTATCAATTATATGCATTGATTGATTTTTTTATTGATTTAGTAGATCACATTTTTAAGGGTAAATGTATGAGAGTCCTGTTTTGTCAGCTCTGTGATTTTCTGCAATTTTGCTGGTCTTATTTAAAATGGGAATTTAATTAAAAACAAAACTGGACTTTCATATATTTACCATTTAGTCTTAAGGCAGTAATATTATTATGTCTTCGTTTTTGCTACTAGAAAATGATATTGAATGCAAATGAAACAAACAAAAAAAGAGCAGTCCCAGATATTTAGCATGAGGACAGTTTAATAAAAGATATAGATGGGCAAACCCAGCATTTCGTACTAGTACAAGGAGTTGGGACTGGATGCAAATGTAACAGGCAGAAAGAGAAATCCCAGATAGATAGCAAGATGGCAATTTAATGAAATGAGTGTTAGGATGATGGTCTATTGGTGTCATTCCTTCCTTATGTTGTAGACTTAACAGGACATACAGTACTGTCCAAAAGTAGGCAGATGTGGAAAAATGATGCAAAGTAAGAATGCTTTCAAAAATAGAAGTGTTAATAGTTTATTTTTATCAATTAGCAAAATGCAAAGTGAATGAACAGAAGAGAAATTTAAATCAAATCAAAATCTTAAGGGCATCCCAGAGGATGGCCCTGGAAGATGCCTCTAGATTGTCAGCAATCTAGAGACCCCTACCACAAATAAATCAGATCCTTTACATGACCCATAGAATTTAACCAACTAGGGTCTAATTTCCCGAACCAGATTCCCCTCTCACCAGTAACATCAAGACACATCAACACTGGAGAATTATTTGAGATGTCCCTGGAAAGATATTCAACAGCGGTTGTACATGGAATCAATCTATAAGAGAGTAAAATAAAATCTATTTGAGATAAGGAATGATATGCATTGGAGTAATATGAAAATTGTTGTGTGTCTGGATAATGAAATCTCCAAATATCAACAAGGTCTATCTCATCAATCACACTGGAGAAGGCCTGAGTTAATAACATTATTGAAATCCCCCAAACATACCACTGGAGTAGCCAGATAGATTGCTGTAAAAGGCACTGCTTTCTTATGAACATCATTACTGTAAGGGGGATATAGACTGGAAGAATCACATGAAAGGAAAAAGTAACAATAGCTCTAATATAAATAAGTTGCCCTAATGGATCAGTCTGAATATATTCTAAAGTAAAATTCAGCCATTTTATTTCTAAAACAGAAGCCCCTTGAAGAGTTAATAAAATGATAGGCTCAACCTACCAATGGCCTCTTTACTACCTTGAAAACCTTTCTACAAGGTTTGTACAATATCTGTATTATATTTTCTGACCTGGGATAAAATGAGAGAGCATTTCACCTTATCATTAATGCCTCTAATATTCCAAGTGAGCAAACAAAGCACTCCCACCAAAACCCTACTCACAGCCATACATGTTCATTTGACAATAAATCATATCAGATAACAATGAGGAGGGTAAAGCTGACCACAGGAGGGAGAAGCCCAACAGCCATCCCTGTGCACAATACATTCTATATAGATAATGTAAATATCTAATTGATGCAATACAAATGGAGAGAACATTATAAAATAAAACAAACAATACTACAAAACATACAATACAAAATAACAACCACTAAATGTAACTTGAATACCCCCCATACTCATTAACACCCTAAGCTAAAGTAAGAGTACAAATCCCTCCATCTACCCTGCCCACTCCATGTACCCCCACCATATTTCTTAACACTCCAAGAACCCAGCACCTGTTCAAAGCAGCTGCTCTTTCCCACATTTTGGACCAGATGCACTGGCTCCTGAACTCCCTAATGACAACAGAACTGCTTTGCTAAAGATGCAGTTGACAGCCTTAGGGTACAAAGCGTCTCTGGAGAAACATATGTTTATTATCCAAATGTGGAGCAATAAGATTTAACAGTCCAAAAGCCAACCCAAAAGGACTGTACAAGCAGGAAAACAACATATACTTCTTAACAACCACCCCAAGCAAATACCAAATGGTGTTTCTAGCCAGCCATTAAACCCTGTTCTTGTAAGCCTTCAGATACCATTTCAGCAAGAACTTGAGAGAACTCAACTTGATTGAGGGAAGTGCAAATGCCCAAGAACCATGTCTCCAGTCCAAGTCCAAGAGCCCAAATCGTTTGCTTGACCAGTAGGAGAGAGTCACTACTATGACCATAAGGCAACCCCAAAATATGTAAATGCATTCACTGCTGATCCAAGTGTGTCTCCTCCAGGAAGAGAGAATAAGAGATTTGGGGGCCTAAATTGCTCTAGTGAGCTCCACCTTGTTTATCCTGCTGTCAGTGTCGGACTGGACTAGTGTGGTCCCAGGGAAATACCCGGTAGGCCCCACTGTCCGATTGACCCGCCCCTTTTCACTAGGGGATAAGTGTAGTAGCAGCCTGTGCTTCTGGTAAAGCAGAGAAGTTTCCTGCTCAGGCAGAAACTCCTCACTGTTTCCCATAACCCCATCTGGTATGCTCTGATTGGTTGACACAGTCACTCAGCCAATCAGAGCAGACATGCCCCTTACCCACACTGCCATGGAGGAAGCAAAGCAGGAAAGGTAAGCTTGTGTGTCTGTATGTATGAGAGAGAATGTGTGTCAGTGTGTATGATAAATGTATTAGTGTGTGTCTGTGTGTATGAGACATGTGTATTATGAGAGAGGGGGGTGAGTCAGTGTGTATGATAAATGTATTAGTGTGTGTGTCTGTGTGCATGAGAAATGAATGTGTGTGTGTGTGTGTGTGTGTGTGTGTGTGTGTGTGTGTTATGGTAATGTATGTGTTATGTGTGTGTGGGCAATGGGGCTTGTGGCAATGTAATGGGGGTGAGGATAGGGGGGCTTTTTATAAGTGAAATGGGGGTGAGGGCATGGGGGCTTGTTATAAGTGAAATGGAGGGGAAAGGGCAGGGGGGCTGGTGGTAATATAATGTGGGTGTGAGGTAGGTGGTGGCTAATGTATGCAATTTTATTTGTGGGGTGATGGTGGGCCAATTTAATTTAATAGTGGGGCCTATTATTTTAAGATGAGGTGGTGGGACCTTTAATGCTGGGGTGGTTTAGGGCTATTAATTGAATGTGGGGTTAAGTTTGAGCATGAGGGCTATTTATTAAATGTGAATTATTTAATACCAGGGATGGCTGTGGAAAAATGGTTATATTTATTAAACTTAAATGCTATTTATTGCTAAGCCTGTTTAAAAGTAGGGAATTTATTAAATTTGGATACTATTAACTTAATGTCGGGGCTGGTTGAAGGGAAATAGATCTATTTATCAAATGTGAATACTATTATTTTAATGTTGGGGCTGGAGGGAGACCTAATTATTAAACGTGTGGACTATTGATTTAACACCGGGGCTGGTTGGAGTTTTCTAAATGTCATGTACCCATTTTTTTTCCAGATAGGACTCCCAACATTGCAGGATCCAGACAAGCAGCAACTAAGCTAAAGACACCAGCAGCTGAAGGTCAGGAAAGCGTCAAGAAAAGGACACCCGTACTGGGTCTCACCTAACACCTGGCCTGTCTATATGATGCCACTTTCAGGCTTTTTTTCCAAGGCCACTTTAAGTTCCTAAACTGCCCCTGCCCTTTTTTATATAGGTGGGTCCGAAGTCCAAAATTTGCAAAGCGCAAATCACCTGTACCTTTAAGAGTCGCACATGTCATGATGTTGCAATGCTGGCAGCGTACAGGAGCTGCGAGGACCCTGCCCAGCCGACCATAGAGAGGAGATGAAGCATAGGTAAGTCACATTTATTATATTTTATTTTTTGCTTGTTTTTAAATTTGACAATGTTCCAACTTCTTACCTGGAGGGGGGGAGTAGTCTGTTCTTGGCACAATATGAATTGGGGGCAGTACTCTGTGGCATAATATTGTTTGGGAGCCTAGTTTGTGACATAATATGATTTGGAAGAGAAAAAGTTGCGCTTCTTTAAATTAATGAAATGTGTACAAGTGTATAAAATCATTTGAGACAGCAGCCAAGAACAAATAAGACCAATGTGCAAATGCAAATAAAAGAAAAATGTTGTCCGGCGCTCAGAAACAAACAAAATCTAAAAATCACTGTGTCAGCATATACATAATCTATTTTTATTATTATTATCATTTGTTTGTTAAGCGCCACAAGGTTTCCGCAGCGTCGTACATAATACAAACAGGAGACCATACAGGGTGACATAGTACAGAGCAATAAACACAAAGTACCAAGACTTCTGAACTCCAGGCAGACATATGGGCAACTATGGAGCAGAAGAACAGGTATGGAGACAGGAGGGGAGAGGGGCCCTGCTCATACGAGCTCACATCCTAAGGGAGAGTGGACAAACAGGCACAAGAGGGAGCCATTAAAGTAACGGAGAGAAAGGCGGGGCTGGTGGAGAGAGGGGAGAATGAGAGAAGGAGGTTAGCGAAGGAGCAACAAGGTAAGGGTTAAGTGGATGGTTGGTAGGCTTTGAGGAACAGGTGAGTTTTAAGTGCCCGTTTGAAGGAGCACAGACTGGGTGAGAGACGGATGGAGTGAGGGAGGTCGTTCCAGTGGAGGGGAGCAGCTCTGGAGAAGTCTTGGATTCTGGAGTGGGAAGAGGTGATCAGCGTAGAGGAGAGGCGATGGTCATTGGACGAGCGCAGGGAGTGGGCAGGCCAATGGCGGGCACAAAAGGAGAATTTTGTGCACAATATAGCTATATTCTCCTGCCGGTGAGTCCCTAAGCTAGTGATACAAATTTACATTCAGGTTGTTCCATTTAAAACCTTCCCCTGAACTCTAAAATGATTTTATACACTTGTACACATTTCATTAATTTAAAGAAGTGCTCCTTTTTCTCTTTCACTATTGTCTAGTTTGTTTTTTGGGCGTTAACCACTCCCTACAGGTGCTGCAGGCTTTATAAGATGCAGGTTCAGGGAAGGTTTCAAATGGAACACCCTTAATATAAATTTGTATCACTAGCTTAGGGACTCACCTACAGTAGATGCCTTGATGCTGACAGGTGAGTTTAACCCCAATATAGCTATATTGTGCACAAAATTCTCCTTTATGTATATGCTGATACAGTAATTTTTTTATTTTCTTTGTTTCTGAGTGCCGGACAACATATTTCTCATAATATGATTTGGAGACATTATTTTGTGGCATAATATGATTTGTGGCATAATGTGATTTGGGGGCATTACTGTGTGGCATAATATAATTTGTGGCATAAATGGAACAATGTGGCATAAATTGAAATGGGGCACTACTGTGTGGCATAATATGAATGCTTATTTGTTGGTTCCATTATTATTATGAATATAATATAAAATCTCTCTATCTAAATGCACAATGGCACACCTGGGCTTGACTAGATTTTAGCCAACTCCTGATCTGCAGCAAAGGTAATTCCCATGGAGCCAAGGTTGGCGGTGGCACTGTATATTCTCACTAAGTGTAGTAATAGTATGGGGATACACAGGTTAATTGTAACTATTCTGAGACAAGGTGCCCCTCTGCTTCTATAAGTATTTTGTGTGTTTTCAATTTTTGTCTTTCTTTGAAACTTTATTTTTTCATATTTGTCTGTTTTCATTATAACATCTACATACCTTCCACTACATATATAGTGCTTTTCGGGCACTATCCCGCTGTCCTGAAATTTAGGACTTCTGTTCTGCCTGCCGAGAGATATGTCACACATCTTTGAGCAGGCAGTCGACACTTCTGTCGATGGTGTACGCAACAATGCAAGTTTTTTGCTCTAGGGGAGTGACCTAGTTCTTTTCACACTCACACGCACCCTTTAAATGTGAGAGCTACTGATTTAACATTGTGACTGGTTGGGGAAGGGGGCTAGAGTGTGCCCTCATTGCTAGGCTTTCCATATTTAATGTACATATCCTTTTTTTCAAAACAGGACCCCAACATTCCAGGGTCCAGACAGCAACTGAGCTTAAGACATCAGCAGCAGCAGGTAGTGAACACTGCAAGAACAGGTAAGGGAGAGCAAGGACAGTCTGCCAAGTGTTCTGATTCTAGTGGGATAAGACTTTGTTCCAATCTAAGGGGTGGGGCCTAGTCTATGCACTCTTTATATACACTGCATACTTTATATACTACACTATGCCGCTAGCCATGCCCTTCACGGGCTGACCACTCCCCCCCTCTAGTGTCTGGTCTTGCCTCTATGGTGGCTGGCCACACCCCCTCTGGTGGGCTCCTACCCTTGCAGTCCCCCTGTGGCCCTTCATGCTCCAGTCCGACACTGCCTGCTACTGTATTGCATGGTTGCACTGTAAGTTACAGTGGCAGATGGACTCCATGGAAGGGGTATGTCTTGACTAGGAGGATGGCAAGGAGATCTGAAATGTTGCTGAAAGGATGCCTTCCCAACATATATGGTCTTGGGAAATGATCCTGGCCAAAGGATGCAGACAGAGTTTGTTAACCCCAGCACCTGGAGTCAAGTGCTAGACTACAATCTTTAGGAGTTAGCACAGCATGAAATAGCACAGAGAAAAACACTGAAACTGCTTAAACATCAGTACCCAGCCAGATATTTGCTTCTGGATAGACAACATCTACTAGCAAGATGGAAGATCTTGTTTTCAGCCAGTCTGATCCTTTGGGGATACCCAGTGATTCTCCTATACATAGTAGGATACCAGCTCCAGGGGTGAGCAGTGACAATCACCATGACCTCTTTATGACTGACCCCCTTTTCTGTCCGTAGTAGCCCCAATGTAGACCTCCGTTGTTGAATGTCCCAGCAGTGCAAAGTGTGGTCTGCATGAGAGAATTCAGGGAAGCTCAGCTCTCTGACCCATCTCTGGATGTCATGATTTACCAAGTAGTTCACTTTAAGAGATGGAGCTGAGAAGAGTGACCTGGCGGAAAGGGATAATGTATAGGTTAGCTAGGCAGGTAGAAGGTGATAGGCCTGTCAAGGAACACAATTAACTGATGGTTCCATAGATCATTCAGGTGCAACTAATGTTACTTGCCCACAAAATTCCTATAACTAGACACCAAAGGAGGGGCTGAACACTAAAGTGCCTGAAATAGAACATTTTCTGGTCTGGGTTGTGTGGTGATATCCTGATGTCTGTAAGTCCTGTGATGTGTGTCAATGCCATGGCTCGGCTCAGGTCCTTTCTATATGTCAGAGAACTTTTTCAGTGAGTTGCTGTGGATATAGTAACTCACTCCCTGTGCCCAGTAGATCAGAGAATAGATACATTTTTGCTGTGGTTTATACACATCATCATAGTAGTTTAGTTATAAGGCACGACAGAATACATAGGGACATACAGTCAACAAAATATAAACAAAGCAATATACAAATAAGTAAGGACCAAGAAAAACAATAGCTTCAATAAAAATTAATACAAGAGACAATAGAAAAAAATACATCATTAGAAGACACAAGTAAATCAAGGGAAACCTTACACATAGAACAATAGATATGAGGTAGAGAGGTACAAGCTTGTGAAATGCCACCTGATATCCTAGGGCTATTGCACTGTACTCATTGAGGAAAAGGTAGCTGATACACTGCTAGGAATATTTAGCATAGTAAGATTCCCCAGTGAGATGATAACCAATCAAGGGATGTAATTAATCACAGAACTGGTCCCATGTCTCTGGGAAAAGTGTGTGTGATAAGGCAACTCTATACCACCCCCTACCATCCCTAGAGTGTGCAAATGGTTTAATCGGACTCTGAAGCAAATGTTATGGGCATTTGTGACTTCATAGAGGGGAGACTGGGAGTGCTACCTGCCCCACCTCCTGTTTGCACATTGGAAGGTGCCACTGAAGTCCACTGGTTTATCAACCTTTGGGTTACTGTATGGCTGCAGAGTCTGGGAACAGTTTGATCTAGCTTGGGAAGGGCAACTGACCATCTAGGAAGCCTCTTTGGATTAGTATGCAATAAGGCTCGAAGACCAGTTTGAGAACTTTAGGGGGATTGTACAAGGTAACCTTGCAGAAGAACAGACTAAGCAGAAAACTTGATATGATCAGGGCACATGTGCCAGAGTATTTGAGGTTATGTATAAGGTGCCTGTTCTTATGTCCACACATCTGTATCTGACATCTAATCCCTACTGTTATGTTCTTGCCCTTAGATTTGCCCTCATTCAAGATGGCCGTGATTGCCTCATGAAGTTTCCATCTTGGATCTCTGATATGAACTTGCCCTTACAATAGCCCTTATCCAAGATGGCCAGAACTGTCTCAGGAAGATTCCATCTTGGATCTCATTTCCTGTTTGGGCCTAGAAAAGGCACTTCCTGTTATGCAGCCTTTGCTCGAGTATTGTGTTTGTGTCTGAACCAGATGCTCCACAGAACCTTGCTCCCTTGTGATTTGGAATACAATTACTTGGTACCTCTACAGGATAGTTATCCTGTTGATACTTTGGACTTGCTTGCTGGACATTTAAGATTTATTTCTGTATCAAAATAAATCCTGTTTACTACAGTACTACCTGGCTATTGGGTTCCGTTTGTAATACCAGAAGTGTGACAGGATACTCGAGCCCAAAATGATGGAGCCCGCCGGGTCAGAACCATCTGCTTTACAGCGACTTTCAGATCTGAGTTTCCACATGCATTCTGCTTCAAGACAACTACAGGAATTTCATGCAAAATTTCAAGAACTGGAGACCCAGTGTACAAATAATTTTCAACTGCAAAATCAACACATAACTGAGTTGCAAATAAATGTTCATGAACTCAAAGATCAAATAGCGCTACAAAATGGAGTTATTACAGAACTACAGGTGCGGCTTCAAGAAGTTAATGCTGTAGCACCTTTAGCTGCAGTGCATCAGCCCACACTCCCACTACCTCAGTCTCGATTCTCAGGTGGTCGTAAAAAATACAGAGGTTTTATTAATCAATGTAATATGCATTTTGATTTACATCCTACTTATTTCTTGACTGATGTACAGAAAGTACGTTGTATTCTTTTATTTTTGAAAGATGATGCCTTGGCATGGGCTTCTCCTTTGATAGAAGCAAAAAGTCCCATATTACATGATCTTTCTAATTTTATGGATGCAATGAACCAGATATTTGATGATCCAAATCGAAGTGCTACTGCTGAGTCAGTTTTATTAAAGATGCGTCAGGGAAGACGTTCAGTGGTTGAATACACCTCTGATTTCCGAAGATGGATCTTGGACACAGATTGAAATTCGGCAGCTAAGCTGTCTGTTTATCGAAAGGGGTTATCTGAGTTCATTAAAGATGAATAATCTAGAGCTGATGCACCCACTGAATTTGAAGCCTTTGTTAAACATTGTATTCGTATTGATGCTCGTCAAATGGAGAGGAAACAAGATAGATGGGGTTCAATGTGGACTCGTCCTAATTATCCAGAACCAGCAATATCAAATTACTCTGGAACTCCTGCAACACAACAAATTGAGGAGTCTGAGCCAATGCAAATAGATACCATTCGCAAACAGATTTCTATTGATAGAAGAGATCAACGACGACAAGAAAATCTCTGTTTGTATTGTGGTAAATCTGGACATTATGTATCTAATTGTTCTCAACGACCTCGCAAGACAGTTGCTACATTGATGGAACCTAAAAACTCTGACCAGGAATCTATTATTTCATGCTGCTCAAATCAACTGAATGCTATTATTCCTCAAATCTCTTCACTGTCTACATTTGAGAGAGAGAACAGAAGAATAAAGAATCATTTTTCAATACCAATACAACTTGAGATAAACTCTCAATTTATTTCAACCATGGCAATGCTGGATTCAGGAGCCAATGGTAATTTCATGGATATAGATTTTGCTAAACAAAACCATATAGTATTTCAAGAAAGAAAGACTCCTGTATTGATGGAGACAGTTGATGGGTCCCCTCTGGATTCTGGTCCCATCACACATGAGACAGAACTTATGTCCCTGATGATAGAACCCAATCATAAGGAGGAACTCACTTTTTTTCTCATCTCTTCTCCAAATTTTCCCATAATTTTGGGTCTCCCTTGGTTCACTTACAATAACCCAGCCATTAACTGGGAGTCTCAAACCCTAACGTTTCAAGATCCTATCAGTGTGGTCCCTCTTGCACAAGAAGAGAATCAGATCTCAGTGTCCCCCTCTTCTGGGGTGGAACAATTGCCTGTTCAATATCAGGATTTTGCAGATATCTGTAACAAACAAAATGCTGACAAATTACCACTCCATCGACCATATGATTGTCCCATTGATCTATTACCTGGGGCTGCTATTCCTTTTGGTCAGATTTATTCATTAGCTGATCCTGAATTAAAGACGCTAAAGACTTACCTGGAAGAAAATGAAACTAAAGGTTTTATACGTCCTTCAAAATCTCCAGCAGGGGCTCCTATTTTTTTTGTAAAAAATAAAGATGGATCTTTGTGGCCATGCATTGATTATAGAGAATTAAATAAAGTTACTATCAAGAACAGACATCCACTTCCTCTCATCCCAGAATTATTGGAAAGACTGCAGACAGCAAGTATTTTCACAAAGCTCGATTTAAGAGGAGAGTACAACCTAATACGCATTCGACCAGGTGATGAATGGAAAACGGATTTTCGAACAAAATATGGACATTATGAGTACCTCATGATGCCGCTCGGGTTATGTAATGCCCCTGCTACTTTCCAACATTTTATAAATGATGTCTTTTGAGATTTGCTTAATCTGTTCATTGTTGTATATCTTGATGATATCCTTATATTTTCTAATTCTTCACCAGAACATCAAGAACATGTTTGAATTATTTTACAACGGCTACGGATAAACCAATTATACATCAAGTTGGAGAAATGCGAATTCCATCGTACTCAAATAAAATTTTTGGGTTACATTATATCCCCTCAAGGACTGTGTATGGATCCCTGTAAAGTGCATGCTGTGGTAGATTGGCCCATACCTAAAAACGTCAAAGATGTGCAACGATTTATGGGCTTTGCTAATTTCTATTGACATTTTATAAAGGACTTTTCTGGAATTGCTGCCCCCATTACTCAGCTTACAAAAAAGGTTTCCTCCTTTCAGTGGTCACCAGCAGCTGATAAAGCTTTTTCCATTTTGAAAACAAAGTTCACGTCAGCTCCTATATTAATTCATCCTGATCCTACACTCCCATTTGTTTTGGAAACTGATGCATCGGATTCAGCTATAGGAGCAGTAATTTCACAAAGAGTAGGAGAAAAAATGTTACTTCACCCCTGTGCTTTTTATTCAAGGCAAATGACTGCTCCTGAAAGAAACTATGATGTGGGAAATAAAGAACTTCTTGCCATTATAGCTGCTTTTTCAGAATGGAGACATCTTTTAGAAGGTGCAAAGCATCAAGTGATAGTCCTCACCGATCACCGGAATTTGGAATTCCTTAAATCAGTAAAAAGATTATCTCCCCGACAAGCTCGATGGGCTTTCTTTTTAAGCCGTTTTAATTACCTAATTTCCTATAGACCTGGATCGAAGAATGGAAAAGCTGATGCCCTCTCAAGAGCCTATGCGGAGAATCCTCAACAGGTAAAGCCTGTTCAAACAATAATTCCTGATTCAAATTTTTGGGGGTTATTTGTAAAACTGAGTCGTTAACAGAGATCAAGAATGGATATGATATGGATTCTACCCTCATGAATCCTCCAAAAAAATTTAAAATTATCTTATGACAACAGAGTCTGACATATGGCACATCAACTATACGTTCCAGAAAAAGCACGGTTAAAGGTCATGCAACTATTCCATGACTCTAAATCAGCAGGCCATAAAGGACTTCAGAAAACTCAAGAACTGTTAAGCCGTTTAATTCTGGTGGCCCAACTATAAGGAAGATGTAGCAAAATATGTATCCTCTTGTACAACATGTGCCAGATTTAAGACTCTTCGTGCTTCTCCTTTTGGACTACTACAACCTTTGCCAATACCTACACGTCCATGGGATTCCATTTCCATGGACTTTATTGTAGAACTTCCGAGATCTAAGAATATGACCACTATCTTTGTGGTAATTGACAGACTGACAAAGATGGCTCACTTTATACCCTGCCAGGGTACTCCTACAGCAAAAGAAACAGCCGACTTACTTATAAAAGAAGTTTTTCGTTTGCATGGCGTTCCTAATGATGTGGTGTCAGACCGAGGCGTTCAATTCACATCACGATTTTGGAAACAGTTTTGCAAATCCCTTGGCATTGTGGTGAACTTGTCCACTGCATTTCATCCACAGTCAAATGGACAAATGGAGCGAACAAACCAAACACTTGAGCAATACCTCAGATGTTATATTTGTCACCTACAGGATGATTGGGTTGATATCCTCCCCATGGCTGAGTTTGCATACAATAATTCTCAACATTCATCTACAAGATTTAGCCCTTTCTATGCTAATCTAGGATATCATCCAAATATTTGTCCCAATCTACCTTGTGACTCTCCAATTCCTGCTGTGGAAGATAGACTGATTATTATGCAAAGTAATCTTGAATTATTAAAAGAGACATTGAAAACTGCTCAAGAAAGATATAAACGTGATGCTGACAGATCACGAAAGGCTGCTCCAACTTTTGGTATTGGTGATGAAGTATGGTTGTCAACAAGACATTTAAGAATGAAGGTACCATCTGCTAAGTTGGGAAGTAAGTTTATTGGTAAATATAAGATCATTGCACAGATTAGTTCAGTGGCTTTTCGATTGGATCTTCCTGATTCCATGAAGGTACATCCTGTTTTTCATGTATCATTACTAAAACCTTCAGTTAAGAATCCATTTCCTGGTCGCTCTTTGCCTCCTCCTGAGCCAATTCAAGTTGATGAGCATGAGGAATTTATAGTCGAAAAGATCCTGGACTCTCGTATGTTCCGAAATCAATTACAGTATCTGCTACGTTGGCAGGGATATGGGCCAGAAGATGACTCTTGGCAATCTGCAAAGGATGTTCATGCCCCACTTTTGGTAAAAGCATTTCATCAACAGCATCCTGGGAAGCCTGGTCCTAAGTCGTCCGGAGGACGTCGTTGAGAAGGGGGCATCCTGTTATGTTCTTGCCCTTAGATTTTCCCTCATTCAAGATGGCCGTGATTGCCTCATGAAGTTTCCATCTTGGATCTCTGATATGAACTTGCCCTTACAATAGCCCTTATCCAAGATGGCCAGAACTGTCTCAGGAAGATTCCATCTTGGATCTCATTTCCTGTTTGGGCCTAGAAAAGGCACTTCCTGTTATGCAGCCTTTGCTCGAGTATTGTGTTTGTGTCTGAACCAGATGCTCCACAGAACCTTGCTCCCTTGTGATTTGGAATACAATTACTTGGTACCTCTACAGGATAGTTATCCTGTTGATACTTTGGACTTGCTTGCTAGACATTTAAGATTTATTTCTGTATCAAAATAAATCCTGTTTACTACAGTACTACCTGGCTATTGGGTTCCGTTTGTAATACCAGAAGTGTGACACCTACCCTCTATTGGTGCATATAACTGACTTCGCTTGCACAACCCCACAACCGGCTCCCACCACATAATACCCATCAAGGAGAGAGGAACAAGTCCCCCAATACCTGAGCTGCAGGGCCTAGGAATCCTGCTGTCCTTGGCTGTGGGGGGAGACCTGTGTCAGCCCCCCCACACTACTATGGGGCCTCCTTGCCCCATCTTGAGGGTCTATTGAGGGGGCTGGGGGAGGTGGGGGGTCAGCTAAATTGTGGCCACAGAGACTAGAGCTCCTTATAAAGGCTGGGAGAGCCACCCTTACCACCACTGAGCAAGCCCTGTCCTCCTCCATTTCATCTCTCTACATCACTGGAATGGCCTGGGACAATGACTCGACTCGACCCGTGATGCCAATGTCATTTCTGGCTCATCCAGTGCACTGTGCATAAGGGCAACCTTCTGCCTCGACTAGACTTAGATATGTGCAGGAAACATATATACACTATTTTTGGAAATAAAGACTAAAAGCATGTACAGTCAAATCCATAAATATTGGGACATCAACGCAATTCTCATATTTTGGGCTCTATACACCACCACAATGGATTCGAAATGAAACTAACAAGATGTGCTTTAACTGCAGACTTTCAGCTTTATTTTGAGGGTATTTACATCCAAATCAGGTGAACAGTGTAGGAAGTACAACAGTTTCTATATGTGCCTCTATATGTGCCTCCCACTTTTTAAGTAATGGGACAAACTAAACAATCCTACATCAAACTTTCACTTTTTAATACTTTATTGCAAATCCTTTGCAGTCAATTGCAGCCTGAAGTCTGGAACATCACCAGACGCTGGGTTTCATCCCTGGTGATGCTCTGCCAGGCCTCTACTGCAAATGTCTTCAGTTCTTGCTTGTTCTTGGGGAATTTTCCCTTCAGTTTTGTCTTCATCGAGTGAAATGCATGCGCAATCGGATTCAGGTCAGGTGATTGACTTGGCCATTGCATAACATTCCACTTGTTAGCCTTAAAAACTCTTTGGTTGCTTTTGCAGTATGCTTCGGGTCATTGTCCATCTGCACTGTGAAGCACTGTCCAATGAGTTCTGAAGCATTTGACTGAGCAGATAATATTGCCCGAAACACTTCAGAATTCATCCTGCTGCTTTTGTCAGCAGTCACATCATCAATAAATACAAGGGAACCAGTTCCATTGGCAGCCATACATGCCCACGCCATGACACTACCACCACCATGCTTCACTGATGAGGTGGTATGTTTTGACTCATGAGCAGTTCCTTTCCTTCTCCATACACTTCTCTTCCCATCACTCTGGTACAAGTTGATCTTTGTCTCATCTGTCCATAGGATGTTGTTCCAGAACTGTAATGGCTTTTTTAGATGTTGTTTGCCAAACTCTAATCTGGTCTTCCTGTTTTTGTGGCTCACAAATAGTTTACATCTGGTGGTGAACCCTCTATATTCACTCTTGTGAGGTATTCTCTTGATTGTTGACTTTGACACATATACACCTACCTCCTGGAGAGTGTTTTTGATTTGGCCAACTGTTGTGAAGGGGTTTTTCTTCACCAGGGAAAAAATTCTTCTATCATCCACCACAGTTGTTTTCCGTGGTCTTCCGGGTCTTTTGGTGTTGCTGAGCTCTCCGGTGCATTCTTTCTTTTTAAGAATGTTCCAAACAGTTGATTTGGCCACACCTAATCTTTGATGGTTTTGTTTTGATTTTTCAGCCTACTGATGGCTTGCTTCACTAATAGTGACAGCTCTTTGGATCTCATATTGAGAGTCTACAGCAACAGATTCCAAATGCAAATGTTACACCTAAAATCAACTCCAGACCTTTTACCTGCTTAATTGATGATGAAATAACGTGGGAGTAGCCCACACATGTCCATGAAATAGCTTTTAAATTGACTGTCCCATTACTTTTGGTCCCTTAAAAAGTGGGAGGCACATATAGAAACCATTGTACTTCCTACACTGTTCACCTGATTTGGATGTAAATACCATCAAATTAAAGCTGAAAGTCTGCAGTTAAAGCACATCTTGTTAGTTTCATTTCAAATCCATTGTGGTGGTGTATAGAGATCAAAATATGAGAATTGTGTCGATGTCCCAATATTTATGAACTTGTATATACCCTAGAATAAGGTTCTTCAGTCTGAACACAAATAATAAATGATGACAAAAAATACTGAGTAATAATAACTTATATTGAATGTGATGTGGGTGAAATCATCTTTTGATTTTTCCAACTTAATGTCCAGATTTATGAAAGTAAAAAAATTATATAAGTGTAATTCTGTAGACACCAATATATCAAAATCTCTCAACCAATCACCATATTATTAATACAAGTGGATCTGTGATGAATGTAGTGAAGAGTAGAAAGTCTTTAAACTTCTTCTTGATATGACAGCTGTGCAAAACTTCAATGATGACACCCCCTATTGGTAGAAAACCTACCAGAGGTTATTCTTTCAGTAAGCCTTAGGACCAAAAATCTGTTCCACATCTTTTTCTTTATGTCATGTCCTCGTATTGTGGGGATTCAAACAAAAAGAAAAACATCTGGCATAATATCGTTTGAGATATAAACACTTTTATTTAAACAATAATAGAAAAAACTTTTTTTTTCATACAGAAAACAGCAGGAAAAGCTGCGAGTGCTTCTACCAGAATATTTGGATAACAATCAGTGTCTCAAATTGATCTTAATATTCCCGTGATGTTTGGAGAAAACTGATAATTGAAACCAGTCACGATAGAGAAGCAAGGTAAGTTGACTTGTTGGTGTAGCATAATTCACATCTTCCGACGCATTTCAATCTGGTATGCGGTCTTTATCAAGGTGCATGTGGATTAAGGTTCAGTATATACACTATTCATTGCCATGGTACCATATGTATATTCAGGGAACTATTATCAATAACACGCCTCATTCATGCAATCCTGCTTACACCATCCAAAATTAATGAGATGTGCATCAAATAAAAAAGCAACTAATGGCATCCCCAAAATAAAGTTATACCTTCTGAGGCAGGATACAGAGGTCAGTACAAAAGCCCCAATGACCCAGCGAGTGTGGATATAAGGACTAGAGCAATACGCATGAATCATGGTATCCCCAAGATCTATTCCTCCCAACCCCTGTCAGGAGGTCACTAAGGCTATTTAGTTAAGTGTGTCGGTCAGCATTTGTATTAATTGCCAGTAGCATGTGGTGAAGGGAAATAATCCCCAATGTACAAGTAGGGCAGAAAAAACACCTTTATGCATACTTGCTTTTACTCAAAGCCGCACCAGGATAGTATGTGATGTCTTTTTTACTCTGGTCCGTTAGTTTATTTGAGTTAGTAATATTATAAAGCCCGTCCCATGCCTGGGGACAGTGTCTTGTAATGGAACTTGTATACATAAGTTAATACAGCCATTGACTCGGGAGGCCTCATATTGAACTAAAAGGCCAAAAAATGAAGACTCCTCTCAGCCAGTAATGCCCAGCCATGCATCCGGACACCAGCACTGAGCCCCCCAGGAAAGGCGAAGCCCATGGAACACAAACTGTAGAGCTGAGAACGTATCGACGGATGCCCCTACCAGAAGTCATCCGACCAACTCCCACCGTCACATGCCTGCCATTCATGGCGAACTGTTAGTGCCAACCCTCAATCAGCTAATTGACAAGCAGCAAAGCATGCAAGACAACATGGACAGAAAATAACTTCTACTCACTCGACCGGATGGGAACCACTTCTGAGCTGGAAAACAGCTGCGGCAGATCGGGAGTCGCCGAAAAGCCATAACCAGCATACATACCCTTTGCCTGAGCCCATTAGGGGTGCTTAGCTGTGTCAGTGAGTTTCCAGTATGTGTAAACTTGCTCTATAAAATGCTACTAAGACGGTTAGCAGGACTCTGCTAGAGCCACATTGGCAGTGCCCTGAGAATGTCATTGAGGACCAGACACTGGTCAGGGGCTAATTCAGGATTGCTACAAGCATACGGGTTATAGCAGAAATGAAACTATCTCAAGGAAGGGAATGGCAGCCTAACCAAAGGCCAAGTAGCATAAATATAAGGGTAATACTACATAATATACACATAAATGTGATATAGGCGTATGTTGCGCCCGTAAAGATTGCACATGACACTGTACAAATAAACAATGGAAAGCTCCGGACTTATAAGGGGGACAGGGGGGACTAGAGTTGGACCACCCTCATTATATCTCCCTTACTCCATTGTCTTGCAGTCTATACACCATACCGTGGGGAACCTATACCTCTGCAACCTGCCCTTTCCCAAATACATTAAAGCCATGCAAAAGAATAATGTAACATACGCACATGTAAGAGAATCCCTCGTATACCTAATAAGTGAACAAGGAGGAGACCAGTGTGGCAGTATCTACAATCAACATTGTATGCTATATGTAAAATTATAATGCAATAACTGCTAGACCCAGGAATAAGTATGTGTACCCAATAAGTTTGCACAACCATGAGAACAGAGGAAACTTGCTGAGGAAACACTCCACTCTAAGCTGCAATAAAATCATGTAAGAAAAAAAAAGAAAATATTAAGATGTAATGCACAATATTGTTAAAAAAAAATTGAAATGGCACATTCAAGACAATGGGTCTTACAAGCCGCATAGGCAATATAAAATTACGTCCCAGATGAGCCCACTTCAAAGGATCGGCCTGATAACAGCGGACGTTAAGGCAAGCAGCACACACACACTTCCGAAAGTATACCTCGACATATCAGCCCTAAGCAAAGTTCTCAAAGAACATTGTTGCCAACACCAATTTTATAGACGAAGGACCAAACCAGCTGTATATTCACAGAATACTAAAACATTGCTCAATAGGGAGTGTTACTCAAGAAAACTTGCATTCACACTGAGCCTTGCCATGAAACAGCGCAGTTAATGATGTATTGAAGATGTAAGATCATATAATTGTCCTATAAAATTAATATATGATCAAAAGTGCCAGATAGTACAACAGAAAAAATCCAATATTTGGATTATTCCAGAGATGAGGTTCTAATTCCTAGTCAAATGAGTAATAAACCCTAGACTGCTGGAGCCCCAGAGGCCACAGCTGATGGTGTCAGATGTGTTGAACCATGTTAAGAGCAACCTTACCTGCTGGGTGTCAGGACTAACGGCTATTGACATAAGCTTGTAGCACAGGTGGTAGAGGTCTTCACCTTTAGCAGCTGCCTTTCCCATAAATCTTGTTGTGCTCACAGGTACTCAGATGCCCCCAGGTCTTATCCTCTATGTAGTACAAGCTTATGGAGATAACCGGCACAGCTGGCAGGGGGATGAAGGTAGGAGATAAACAAAGTCAGAGACAGGCCAAGGTCATATGTCACAAGCCGACAACAAGTTGAGGTCCAGGCAAAGGGTCAGGTCCAACAGAAAGACCGGATATCCGAGTCACAGGCAGACGTCAGGGTCCCCAGCAATGAATCACAGTTCAATAAACTAGCCAACGGTCATACACAGAAGGGTCTATCCAGAAGTACAGGAACACAGCAAAAGAGCATGTCAGCAGCCAGTAAACTGAACGCTATAACCAGCAGGGAGACTAAGCCCTCCCTGCCTTAAATACCAAGATTACAAAATCAGATTTAAGGAAGGCTAAATGGTTTTAATCAGCCACATGAGGCTAAACATGCATAATTAATAAATTCTGCACCTGAGTCTTGCTGCCTCTAATGCCCGGGATGCAGGGCTGTTAAAGAAAGCGCCCTAGCCGTTGCCACGGTGACGGCCGGGATCTCGAAACCGGAAGTGACATCCCGGCTATTACTATGACAGTCGGGACACAAACAGGAGGGATAAGCCACGGATCGCCGCGGCTCGTAAACACTGGGAGTACCTACTTAATTTAGAAAAGAAAGCAATCTCTTCCTTGGAGTCATAGGGGTTATTTAGTCAAACAAAAGTGCAAATGTGTAATAAACCACCAATTAGCTTTGATTTATCTAGTGAAAATTAGAGAATGATAACAAAAGTCTGTTATAGGTTTTTGCAAATTTGAATTTTGCAGCCGAGTAGTATTGAAGCTGAAAATGATTACATACCTATCACACATTGAGTTCATGTGACTGAAGTTAATAATTTACCATTTACAAAATAGATTTAAGTTATCAGCTAAACTTTAATAAACTGTATTGCATGGTTAGTTTAGTTTAGACTTTGCTCTCTCTTTGTCTTTCTTTTTCTCTCTGTATCACCCCACTCTCATTTTTGCTCATAACACACTGACTGACTGACACTCAAAGTGAAGAATAGGAAGTAGGGTGGTTGACATTAGAGATGCCAGCGAAAGGGAGGTTCACAAAATGGAAGATTTTAAAGTTTTCAGTAATTCAAACATGTCTGCCTGTCATGCAATAATAACGATTGGGTACACCCTGTGTTTTTCCTGAGGTTTTCAAGGCTTCCTTGATTGACAGTAAAATAGAATGTGTGCAGCGCTGTCATGCTACACTACATGAGTAACAAATGGAAAAACAGTCATTGTAATAAACTCTGTAAATACATAATAATTAAATAATTATCAGGTTATCAGAATAACATTCTTTATGTAATTATCAAGTTATGTATCGGGCTATGTACAGTATATCAGTACAACAAATCTCTTGCTAAAATGAGGCAAGCATCAACCATAGTTAGTACATACTTGCCAAATCTCCCTGAATGTCAGGGAGACTCCCTGAAATAGGGGTGATCTCCTTCACTCCCTGAAGAGTCTGGCATTCTCTCTGATGCTGAGCCAGTGCAAGACGTGGTTGACTTCGCAATCTGTGGCATCATGTCACAGTTCAGAAATTGTGTCCTATGTCCATGTATGGATGTCTAATTGTCTATGGAGGTGGCGATTTTCATGGAGACCAAGATTTAATTAAAGACTGACAGGTAAAGACAAGATGACTTCAGTAATGGATACAGAAATGTAAAAGACACTTCAGTCTCTAGAGATTCATTAGCTGTTTTTCTTTAACGCATAGTTGCCTACTCTCCAGGAATGTCCGGGAGACTCCCACGTTTCTGGGAGACCTCCCGGAAGAGCAGGGCAATCTCCCTGTTCTTGACCCCACAATAGATAAGTGGAGGGGCTTAATGATGCAAATATCGTGGCATCTTAGCTCCACCCCCTGCTGTAATTTGCCAAAATTGTGACAATCGTTTAGGGGGTGGGGCCAAAATTATATGATTTGTAAAGCCCCGCCCCTGCATGCCCACCTCCCCCGGGATCTCCCTGAAGCCAACAAGGAAAAGTTGGCAAGTATGAGTTAGTATTGATTGAAAAAAAATCAGATGTTTGTTGCATGAAATATTACTGAGAAGCCACTTTAAATGTATGTGAACTATGTGTAAAAAAAAAAAGTATTAAACGAGCATGCAGTTTGGGTATAGTTATGATATAATGTGTCACACATGCATTAAAATTTCCTATCCCCTATAATAAATCATATTCTAGTATTGGGAAAATTCCTCATATTTGTGTGACTGCATACTTATTTGCTATTTACAACATTACCGTTATTAAATGTGCTGACACTCTCTTTTGGTTAATACACATTTGGCATGTTTAAGACCCCAACACCATAATACCGCTTACTTTTCTAGCAGTTTTTAAATGGTCAATAGCCTCAAAAGACTTCAGTGTAGTTTTAATAGACAGAGGATTTCTTGGGACAAAAGAATGAAAGGTCCACAAAATGTGGTCAAGCTCTATGTCCTACAGGAATATTGCATTATTCTCCATACTAAAGACATTTAATAATAAACACCACTGTATAATAATCAGAAGATATGTGAAGCAGTAAAGGTGAATTTCTAGTGCAACTGTACAGCACAACCACCATTGCACGTTTGGGAATTGTAATGTTGACAAACAATGTAGGTGCTTGTTTGCTTATTGCATGTTGGCCTGTGATTCCCTGATAAAGCTTACACAATCAGAGAAGCCTCTGTACCAGCATCAACCTTTAGGAGGAAGTTATATTGCTCCATATTTGGGGCAGATAATTTTGTATTTTTAAGTTTGCTTTATTTTGGTTTGGTTTTGGCTTACTTCTTTTTACTAATCATTCATATGATTCCAAATAACATGTATAATCAATATTTAGAAGGTGGAAAAGCTTATTGGGTCTTGTGATTAAGTATCACTATCCAAGACTTGGATCAGAGGACAATTTCCAGATGCATACTGAATTTTGCCACATATATAAACACATATTGTCTCTGCTCCAGTAGCAAGTAAAATGCTTTAATTTAGTACTGTTGCTGGTGTTTACAGCTGGAGAGCTATATAGTTTGTCTTTATGTGCCAAATGGATTTAAAAAAATGTATTATGTATTCAATAATTTTGTGAAACATGAAGCTGCTGGTAAATACCAGTTGAAAGACTTTCGGGCTCACTAAATGAAATGATTGGTCTCCATTCATACAATACTTTGATTGTACCTCTAATTACGTGCTCACAGGCATTTCTTGTTACTTTTTATAGATATAATAGCCTAGTGCATGTTTACTTGGTTATATTCCCAGTGCGTTAATAGTGTTCCCTATTTAATGCCATACTGCTCTTGTTCCTTTCTTGAGCAGCAGGTTACAATTCATTGAAAAACTAACTTACTACTTTGACATTGATTTGGCTTGGCTCTGAGCAAGTCTAGCTGCTGTGACATCAGTTGTCTTACAGTCAAATACCCCGGCCTGCCCAAATCTATTACTTAGTGTTCCTAACCTTTGGACCATGACCGTTGGGTATCCTGTGGATAAATCCTGGCTTGTATATTGGGAGCCCCTGCAGGATGCCTCAACTAGGTTAGTGCAAACCACCAACACAATGTGCCTAACCTTAGCTCTGACATTTGTAAACAATAGGATCACCATGGTTTTAAATTATAAATGCCTAATGAATGGACTTTTATCAAAAAGCAACCTTATTGAATGAATTATTACCTATTAAAGTAGCTATGATTTGTTTGTTTTGTCCTGATGCCTGCTTTCTATCACACTAAAAACATAATGTGTACTTGCTTATTCCCTTTCCTTCATGTCAAATTACCAAGAAAAATAGTTCACATTTTCAGCAGCGAGAAAATATCTCCTTTTAGAAAATCTTGTCTTGTTTACTGCTTTTTCCGACACAAATGTTAATTGTTTTTTCATAGAAGATTGTACGCAGTCCTGTTTAATCCGAAAATGCTGCACGCACAACAATTTAAAGTCTTGCTTGTTTTCCGTGTGCCATTGAAGCTCCGTCTGCAGGAAATACTTATTAATTTCTTTGTGATGATAAAAGAAGAGAAAGGCCCAGATAAGACGTAGTTCAGAAATCCTATCCACATGAAAAGCTGCACAGATAAATGTAATTTTTCCAAAGGCAACAGAATGCTTTGGTCTTCACTAAAAAGACTGCAGTAGAGATAATGCAATAAGGCATCACTATGAATTCTTAGCCAGCAGCTTTGCCTAAAATATGTTCAAAGAGGAGGCTGCATTATCACAATTCCCAGTATTAAGCTAGACAAAAGGGGGAGGATTTGAGGCCTGGGTAAACATTTTGCTATTGTTTTTTTAGTTTAACATGCTTTCTTAGGCAAATTAATCAGGAGATGTTTAACCCTTTCTCATAGCTATGCCTACACAGACATAAAAATATGTTAATTCATTTTACTCATCTGCACATTTGAAGTTGCAGTTGCAGAAGATCTATTAATTCATGCTGTTCTTTTTTCCTTTGAATTATTATATGAATTTTCAAGTAATTTTCTGAATTTTGGTTATTCACATGATATATATTTTAATTAATAGTTAAAAGAAATGTGTTAAGTAGTTGAAAGGGCACATCTATAGCCACATCATAGCTGCAAATGTAGTTTTCCAGAAAGAAAATGTGTGGTTCAAAACCAGAGAGGGACTGTAATTGCAACAGCAACCCGGTGTAACCAACTTTAAGTCCTAGAAACCAAAGAATGTCATGTGATGGCGGCTTCTGACACCAATCAATCGATGGAGCTATGGCATACGAAACTGGGTCAACTGGGATACAACAGCGTCCAGAAACTCGCTGGTGGGATGGTGACAGGGATCACTTTGAGCAGTTCTGAGAGAGCGACATGCAAGAGCTGTATAAAGATGAAGCACACTCATTGCCTCTTTCCTAAGTCAGCAACTAGGGCTGAAGCTCCGATAGCTCTAGTGCATACTGATGTGTGTGGCCCAATAGAAGTGAAATCGATTAGTGGTTACAGATACTTCCTGACACTTATTGATGACGCTACTAGGGTGGCACATGTCTACTTCATAAGAGCTAAGAGTGAAGTTGTAGAGAAAATAACAGAATACAAGAGCCTTGTAGAGACCCAAACGGGTCTGAAACTAAAAGCCTTCAGGTCCGACAATGGCGGAGAATACGACAATGGGACTTTAGCTGAATTCTTAAGGAAATATGACATATAGCACCAACTAACAATTGTCTACTCACCAGAAGAGAACGGTGTGATAGAATATGCAAACAGATCAATTGTTGAGCGAGCATGGACTCTGTTAAATGACGGATGTCTGTAAAAAAGTTTTTGGACAGAAGCAGTGTCCACTGTAGTCTATCTTGAAAACCGTGTGCCCACAGTAGCTGTGAAAGGTAAACCACCACTTGAGGTATAAACGGTAAAAAGTCAAGTGTTCATCATCTTCGTGGCTACAGCTGTAAGGCGTATACACATATACCTAAAGAAAGACGATGTAAAGTTAGGCTCCAAGTCAGTGTAGTATATCATGCTCCCAGTGGAGTGTATCAGTGGAGTAGAACTACAACCACAAGAAACGTTTAACTCTGGATGTACGGCAGCAGAAAGCATGTTGGAGTCAGAAAATGTTAATACGGATATCCAACCGGAATGCAGAAGCTCTGTTCGGAGTAACAAAGGTATTCCCCCTAAGAGATATAGCAAGGAGTTCGCTAACTTAGTCTTTTGTGAACCGCAAAACATTGAAAATACAAAATCAAACAATGACTGGGAACAGTGTAAATTGGCTATTGATACAGACTTAACAGCTCTGGATGACAACCATATATGGTCTGTAGTTGACAGGCCGAGTAACTGCAACATGATCAGGAACAAGTGGGTCTTTTGTAAGAAAGTGAATCTGGATGGTACCATCGCACGCTATATAGCCCACCTTGTTGCCAAGGGCTACACACAAAAGTTAGAGAGATCTTCTCACCTGTTGCCAGATACAGCACCCTGAGGTTAGTGGTTGCCATCTCCACTATCCATGATATGTTTTATCAGCTTGAATTTGACACTGCATTCTTAAATGGAGAATTGTAAGAGAAGATTCACATGGAACTTAGGGCCATCTTTTCCATTGGGCACGATGGGTAGGTCCTCGGGGGCCCTACGGGCAAGGGGGCCCCATAGGCATGGCTCTTAATTAGAATAAATAATCCTGCAAAAGAAAACACCTGCAAAAAAAAACCTTCAAGGGTCACTGAGCAAATACATCTATCTATCTCTATATATCTATATCTATATCTGTATCTCTATACATCTATATCTATATATATATATCTATATATGTAGGGGACCCGGTGCACTGCTTTGCCCGGGGTCCCATAATGTTGTTAAGATGGCCCTGATGGAACCACCTGAACACTACAATGAGGATGTCTATCAAGAAGGTAAAATCTGCCTCCTAAAGAAGTCACTTTACGGCCTTAAACAAAGTGATCAATGTTGGTAGATTAAACTTGATGCTGTACTGCTGGACATGGGGGTAAATGTATCAAACTGAGAGTTTTCCGGCGGGTTTGAAAAGTGGAGATGTTGCCTATAGCAACCAATCAGATTCTAGCTTTCATTTTGCAGGATGCACTAAATAAATGATAGCTAGAATCTGATTGGATTTTCAAACCCGCCAGAAACCTCTCAGATTGATACATTTACCCCATGGACTTTAATGAGTCAGAGAATAATTATTGCTTGTATCACAAACCATTGAGAAAAAGATGTACTTTGTAGTTGTGTACATTGATGATCTGTTTCTAGTAGGCCAAGAGAGGCACATCACAAGTACCAAACACCTGTTGGAACAAATTCAGATTAAAAGATCTAGGCCCTGCAAACAAGTTGTTAGGCATGAGGAAGGTGCAAAATTTGAATGATGGAAATCATACAGTTGATTAACAGACATACAGCAAAACAACACTTGCCAATATGGGATGTCTGATGCAAAACCAGCAAACACATCTGGGGATAAAAGCTTAAGAAACGACAAAGGCAATGTCGCTAACAAGCAGCGAAGAGATAGAGGAAATTGGTAAAATCCCTTACAGAAATGCTGTTGGAAGCTTAATGTGTGCAAGTATTGAGACTTGACCAGATATCATACATGATGTGAATCGTGTCAGTCAATCCGGAAGTTCGGCACTTCCTTTAAGACAATGCAGAGAGCGGTCGCGCTAATTAGTAGCTGCGCACCGCTTATCCAAATGACCCCCAAAGCTAATAGGAAGTGACCAGTCTCCCATAGTTGATTAGAAGAGTCAATGATCACACAATAAGTACTGCACTGATGTGAAGCATACCAAAGAGCCCTGTCTGCATACTGTGTACATATACGTATAAGTTCATTACAAGACTGCATAATACTGTTATTGCTTGAACTGCTGCTGTACCACAAAGTATACCAACTGTGAGTACCTGTATATATCTACTGTTATTATCAGTTCAAATAAGCAGCAAACTGTTTAAGTTCAAAAGCATTGTGGCCTCACATCCACATTAACACCCTTGACACCTTTAATAACATCCAAAGGTATGACCAACAGTTTATGTATTGGATGTGATTTACTGAAGGTATGTTACTTTTTATTGCAATTAGTTTGTGTATTAGTCCTGCTATGCATTTTATTATGTGATATAGGGCCTGATTCATGTTCGGACTTTTACCCGGTTGCGTAGCATATCTTGCGTGAAATAGCTCTGCTCATACCCAGAAATAGACCTTACGCCAATAAACGGAATTGCATGCAATTCATGTCTGAATGCAAATGTCACTTACTACTGCCTACGACTTGAGAAGGGAAATGAGAGAGGTTATTAGCTGATTAACCTATGCCATGTAAAATAAGGGAGTCCCAAGTGATCTCTAAGTCCTGGGTTTCTCATAAGTATGATTAATTTCAGGCGTATCATTTACACACACTACAGGGCTGGTGTAAATGCTGACTGATTATAATTGTCATGACATGTACAGTATGCATTGAAGTCATATTTAATTATGTTGTAAAAAAAAGGATTATGTGAAATATAATATATATATAAATAATTATCCTGATAGTTGTCTTTTATTTCATGATTAAATTTTTATGCGTTCAGATGTGGTGATTTATTGTACATATGTTTATGTGTATGCTACAGTCTGTTTTGTGTACCTACGTACGGCAAGTACTGTGTTGGTAAAGCGTACTTACACCCAGATTCAATCAGACCTGTAGAGTTTATAACAGAGAATGGTGCCGATTTCAATAGGGGATCAGATACAAATATGTAAAGTGTGTCCCTTGGATTCAATACCATACAGGGCTCATAGTTATAACTATTATGCTAAATGCATGCTATGAGGGCGGGGTTCGGCAAATTGTGTAATTTGGCCCTGTCCCTAAACTGTCATGACAATTGCTAGCCTATTACAGCAGGGAGTTCCCCCCGCCCCCACCTCCAGGCTTAGGACATGATTCATCGTGTCCGAAGTCCCGCCCCTGCCACGTTGCTAATGAAGTGGGCAGGAACTCGGAGATTACCCTGCTCTCCTGGGAGTCCAGGAGGACTTCCAGAAATCCGTGAGTCTCCCAGACATTCCAGGATAGTGGGCATCTATGTACTATGTTAATTACCCTGATGGCACCAACCAACATAGGCTAAATAGATATCAATCAGTAACTCTGCAAGGTCTTAAGTACACCCAGGGGCTAGTCAAGCGCAAGGGGGTATTGGTGAGTGTCTGCAACTGCCCAGAATTCCTTCATTATACCACAAATACTGAATTAACTATTTTAGGTATGAATAAGAAAACTGCTGCACAACCATTAAACTAAATATGCCCTTATACAAGTTACTCTTTACAGGGGAATGTATTTTGCAGACTTTTCAAGTGTAGATTGTGTAACCAGGGCCGCCGAGAGGGGGGGGGAGCGGGTACTAATTACCCGGGCCCGGGCATGTCAGGGGGCCCGGGCCCTCGAGCCGACGATTTTTTTTTTATTTAATTTTAAATTTTTTTTCAAAACAATTTTTTTTTTTTTTTTCCGGTGGTGGGGGGTGGGGGGGCTCGGTCGTTGGTGGGGGAAGCAGGGTAGTAAAAAAACCAAAACCATACTCACGTGATTGCGGAGCCAGCGTCCCTCCTCTATGCTGCTCTGTGCTCTATTGCTCCAAGCTGACTGAATGCCGGGTGTGACATCATTATGTCACACCCAGCATTCAGTCAGTCTGGGGCAATGGAACACAGAGCAGCAGAGAAGATAAGAAGGAAGAGAGAAGTAAAGGTAAGTGAAGGGAGGAAAACGGGGGGTTGAAAAGCGGGGGGATTAAAAAATGGCGGGGGGGCAGCATGACACAAAGAGGTTAAAGAAAGGAGGGACAATAGCAGTATGACACAGAGGGGTTAAAAAAAGAGGGACAATAGCAGCATGACACAAAGGGGTTAAAGAAAGGAGGGACAATAGCAGTATGACACAGGGGTTAAAAAAAGAGGGACAAAAGCAGCATGACACAAAGGGGTTAAAGAAAGGAGGGACAATAGCAGTATGACACAGAGGGGTTAAAAAAAGAGGGACAATAGCAGCATGACACAGAGGGGTTAAAAAAAGAGGGACACTAGCAGTATGACACAGAGGGGTTAAAAAAAGAGGGACAATAGCAGCATAACACAAAGGGGTTAAAGAAAGGAGGGACAATAGCAGTATGACACAGAGGGGTTAAAAAAAGAGGGACAATAGCAGCATGACACAAAGGGGTTAAAGAAAGGAGGGACAATAGCAGTATGACACAGAGGGGTTAAAAAAAGAGGGACAATAGCAGCATGACACAGAGGGGTTAAAAAAAGAGGGACAATAGCAGTATGACACAGAGGGGTTAAAAAAAGAGGGACAATAGCAGCATAACACAAAGGGGTTAAAGAAAGGAGGGACAATAGCAGTATGACACAGAGGGGTTAAAAAAAGAGGGACAATAGCAGCATGACACAAAGGGGTTAAAGAAAGGAGGGACAATAGCAGTATGACACAGAGGGGTTAAAAAAAGAGGGACAATAGCAGCATGACACAGAGGGGTTAAAAAAAGAGGGACAAAAGCAGCATGGCACAGGGGGTTAAAGAAAAGAGGGACAAGCAGCATGGCACAGGGGGTTAAAGAAAAGGACAAGCAGCATGTCACAGGGGGTTAAAGAAAGGGGCAAAGGCAGCATGGAGGGCGCAGTGTGATCATAAGGGCGTGGTGATGATAACGGGGCACAGTAATGTGTGTGTGATGGCACGGAGCTTTTGGCAATGTAGTGCGTGTGAGGTAGATGGTGGCTAATTAATGGCTGCTATTTTGTTTGCGGAGTAATGGGAATACTATTATTAAAATAGTGGGGGCTGGAGGAAGGCCTAATTATTAATAATGGATGTTATTGATTTAACGGTGGGGCTGGCTGTAATTTTCTAAATGTAGCCATTTTTTTCCCAAATAGGTCCTCCAACATTCCATGATCCAGACAAGCCGCAACTAAAGAAGTCTGCAGCCACATGTGGTAAAAGTGAGAAGGACAAGTAGGACAGAGCAGCATAGTGTGTGAAATGTTGTGATACTAGTAGGGACAATGTCAATGTTTGGTGAGTCCAGTGGGCGCAGGCCAAGACTGAACTCTTTGTGTGCACACTGCATTCTTCCTATACTACACAAGGGTGCTAGATGTCCTGAAAGTCAGGAATGCTTGGACAAATGTCACGCTCCGCGGAATTCAGGACCTATTGATTTTATTGTGCTAGCCACACCCCAACGGCGCATTGCCACGCCCCCAATTGTGCTATCAGACACATAAAAAATTTTGCAAAATTTTTTTGCTTACTCAACTATAAGGGGGGGCCCCATGAATTTGTTGTACCGGGGCCCTGAATTCATCTTGGCAGCCCTGTGTGTAACACATTGGGGTCTTAGCCGCACTTATCACATCCGGTGCTGTCATATTATGACTATGGCGTCTCTTCTGGTCGCCTGTAGCATTCCTGTTCATCACATCTACATTTGTAAACACATAGGGCTATATTTACTAAACTGCAGCTTTTAAAAAGTGGAGATGTTGCCTATAGCAACCAATCAGATTCTAGCTGTCATTTATTTAGAACATTCTACAAAATGACAGCTAGAATCTGATTGGTTGCTATAGGCAACTTCTCCACTATTTCAAACCCGCAGTTTAGTAAATATACCACATACTGTTTGTTCTGCTGCATGGGCGTGGCCATCTTGGATGCAGTCAGGTGATCATTCCATACCAACCAGATTAAGCAGCTATGATCACATGAACTGTGCAGCCAATAGCTGTACAGTTAATGTAAAACCTGCTGCTGAATCTGGCTAAACCTGCTGCTGAGATCTGTTAATTGCCTGAGCAACACACTTCTCTCATGAGGATAATGCTTGACTCCAGTTGTTCATGCACTGTTCCTGATTACCCTGCATTTCAGGGATGAGCGGACTCGGATTCTGGCAATCCGAAGCCCCCCGAACAGCGCGGATCCGAGTCAGATCCGAGCACTGTCCGGGTATTCCCGCCGATTCCAAAACTTAAAACGAGGCTCTGACTCATAATCCCGCTGTCGGATCTCGCGATACTCGGATCCTTTCAATTCCCCGCTTGCCGCCGCCATCTTCACTCGGGCATTGATCAGGGAAGAGGGAGGGTGTGTTAGGTGGTCCTCTGTCCTGCTATTTCTCGTGCTGTGCTGTGCTGTGCTGTGTTCTGCTCAGTCCAGTGGTGCTGTGTCCTGTGCTCTGTCCTGCTGAGTCCAGTGGTGCTTTGTCCAGTGCTGTGTCCTGCTGATTCCAGTGGTGCTGGTTGAAAAAAATAGGTAGTACTATTTCAATTCAAAGTCACATTACGTTCACTCTTGCAGCTGTCACAAAAAATAGGTAGTATTATTTCAATTCAAAGTCACATTATGTTCACTCTTGCAGCTGTCACAAAAAATAGGAACTGCGGTCTTAACAGTCATGTGTCTGGGGGGGGCGGTGTTATGTGGCTGGGGGTTGGGGTGATGTGGCTGGGGAGGGTGTGATAAATGTAATGTTTTATAATATAGGTGTTATGTATTCATTTATTGCTTGGTTTTCCATATTTCAAATACCTATACATTTTCCAAACAGGTCCCAACATTTAAGGATCCATACAAGAATGCAGTACCAGGTTGTAAAAGCTGCAATAACAGATAGGTGAGAGCAACACCATTTTAATACATATTGGGGGAGATTCAATATGGCGTGAGCTATCTAAAGAACGGCTGCGGATACCTTGCGCCGATGTTATGGTTGGTTTCTCCACTGGTTTTTCCTCCCACCTCACGTGCTACATCACCAGCAAATGAATCTCCCCCAATATGTCATGTCTAAAGAGGCACAGCCAGACCCCATGTTGACCACACCACAAACGCTGTGGGCCTGATTCCTTAAGGAAAGTAAAGTCAGTATTAGCTAAATAGAGACCACAGTTTGCGGAGGATCTCCTGTCGGGCAGAATGATTCAATTGACAAAATGCCAGGTAAGTATAACACTGCGTTTAATATATTTGTCAGTAATCCACAATCCATTAGACTTAAGATAATGCTCCTAGGTCATTCAAATAAACCCTATAATAGGGTATGCCTAATTAAAAACACTGTATTAAAAACACACATATAAAAAAACACAATCGCGGCTGTAGAAAAAAGGTTGGTGTACACAGAGAAAAACATCCAGATATAAAGTAAACAGTCATAAATCCGGAACATCCAAAGCACTCAATATGTGCTTGTAGAATGCACGCTGTTTTATAGATAATGTATATAGTAGCTCATAGATACGGCCTCCTTCGTAATCAGACAGTGTGTGTGGCAAGATAAAATCTCAGTCACCTTATTTATGTGATCCGTCAATAAATCTGATGATCCGTTTCACAGATGATATCGTTCCCTCCGAGGTTAGCCGGTCTCTATAGCACAGACTCCGCTGTACAACACAGATCCAGTGATAATGTTGTCTCGATCCCAGCTGGAGCGCGCTCAACCCAATGGTACAGGTGATTGGAGCCAGTGGTATTAGAGGCTTCTTGTGGGCCAGCAGATATGGTATAATACCCCAGAGTATAATATAAACAATAAAAGATGAATCGCCACTTCAGTAAACACACTTGAATGGTACGATCGAAGGCACACTCACATCCATGTATAGGACACACAGAACTCCGCTGACGCGTTTCGTGCTTCTCAGAGCACTTTCTTTGAGAAAGTTGCCAGGTATCAGTCAGTTGGTGGTCGTGGAACATTCATCTTCTCCTTGCCCCACCTTCCCCTGTGAAGCCTTACTTGAAGTATTTGAGGAGTCTATGGAGGGATCTACTCCACCCGAAATATCTTCCTGCTTTAGTAAAATTGAATCTAACATATGATTAAAAAAGGCAAACTGACCCCGTTTGGTGCAGAGAGATTAGCGAAAGCGTACTGTTGCCTAAAGATTTTAACTTTCACAATAATCCTCTCCCCTCCCTCAGTGGCACTGAAAGAGGCAGTGTGGATTGCATACACTTAGAAAAGATAAACGCCACACCTGGAAACTTACCGCTAGGATTTTTGTTACAAAATACATGGGGATAATGTTTACCAAAAGAGGGGGCTGCTGATTCACAACAATTGTTGAATCAACAAAATTGTTGCCCAATTTTGTTTCTCTGGAATATTCAATCCCTTGACATTAATAGAGATTATTTTTAACTTCTCTATGAATTGAGCCATCAGAAGACAAGAGTGTCAGGGGATGTTCTGCTCTTGTTCCATGTAGGACCAGACCACAATATTGTTCTTGAAATATTAGATTTCCATGCGCTTGAGAAGGAGACACAAAAACACAGTGATGATAAGGAGGGGAGAAGAGATACACTAACAAGCATGGGCAATGATAAATGTATATAAGAACAATCATCTCAGTCAAAGATGAACTGAGGGGAGTATATTCCTCTGTACCCAACATGATAAACCTACAAGGCACAATGCTAAGTAAGAAAAAAGTGAGCGGAATTTTCAAAATGGGGTTAAAGCAGAACCAACAAGCATTTCCCCAGGTCACCTAAGCTTACATGGGCGGGTTTGTTCCCAGAAATTGACGGATCAGTCCCAGGCATTATGGGAAGATTAGTCTGTTGTAGTTGGATTAGTTGAAGCTGGAGATTAACTGGTAACAGTAATGAATTGAAGCAGATCTGATTGTGACATTGAGTCCTTCAATTTCTTTACCACCTTAGTGGGCCCTTTTCTATCTTTGCCCATTTAGACAGCAGATGCAAGATGTATATCTGTAGTAGAGTGTTGAAACATGATAGGTCAACTAGGTTGTTAGGGTGAGGAAGCCGCCGTCCCACAGAAAAGTGTTGGGGCGGAGATTTTAGAATCCCATCTACATTTCACTTGTAGTAGCTCCTTATTTGGTTATAAGCAAGGCAATAGTGTGAAAGTCCCTTGTTGTTCACATTTCCTCTCGGTGAGATAACAGTGTGGTGTAACTGGAAACTTAGGCTGCAGCTGAAAATTACAATATAACCACTAAAGGGCAGCAGAGAATATGTCCTTGTTATAGACCTCTAAGCAAACAAACAAGTAAAACTTTTAACCTGTGAAGTTCGGAAGCTTAGCTGGGTTAAACATAAAGAGATTGAAGTTGTTAATAGGAACAGCAATAGTGGTTGTCCCTTATTGATTTTCTTTCTAATTAGTTAAGATTATAACGACCGTGCCAGTGGTTGCTAAGAATAACAGATGAACAGGGGCAGGACAGAAGTCACAATTAGCAGTGCAGGCTGCAAAAGTGTAGACAGAGCAATAGAGGCTTTACTTACAGGATCCCTGCTGGAAGAGTCCTACTAATAGGAACAGCAGGGCCACACTGCGTGTGTCGGCTGAGCAGGTCACTCATGGATCCAAGAGTCAGAAAGGTCCCATCCTACCATATATAACTATGAAAAGCGGTACGCTCTGAGTCCTAGCCATTAATAAGGAGGGTAGTTCCACATTTTAACAAAGGCTCAATCCACCTCTGAGGCCTTGTGATCTAAGAGGGTTCTCACTCTCTGACCTATGAGAGACTGACCTGTGTCCCTGTAACATGATTTTCAATGTGATGTCATTTATGGCTGTTGTGTGTATAAATTCCTGTTTCCTGTGAGAGGTTCAGCTGGCTAGTGTGCACATGCTGCTTTGGTAAAGTTTGTGTTGGTGATACTATTTTCTCCCTTTTTGTATTTCTCCCTTATAATTGTATGTTTGTATTGCTTAATTTTTAATTATCTGCGCCCTTTGCAGTTAGTTGTTGTGCTAATGTATTTGTGCATTGCAGGTTCATTGGTATGTTTTTATATGCATTGCTAATAAATACTTTTGTTAACTTTTAAAATCACAGCAATCACTAATATCTACCTTACTAGGCAGGTAGAGAGGGTGAGAACAGCCTCAGTGGTGAACGGGTTAATATGACATTAACACAGTGCACTTCTCTGCACACTTCTACTTTGTGGAGGCATCTTCTAGAGCTGAGAATAGGAGTGCACCATGAAGTCCATGTGACAGACCATTCAGACACAGATGTAAAACCAAGGATTAATAAAATTAGGTCCATGGTAAATCATACTTGCCAACTCTCCCGGAATGTCCGGGAGACTCCCGCATTTTGAGAGAGTCTCCCGGACTCCCGGGCGAGTGTGGCAAAATCCCGGATCTGCCCACTTCCTAGTGAAGTGGGCAGAATTAGGTCACAAACGCCGCGATTCCTGGTGAATCGCGGCGTTTGGCCCCGCCCCCTCTGTCAAATGACGCATTTTGCGTCATGCCGTCATGGGGGCGGGTCCAAAATGACACGGATTTTGGAGGCCCGCCCCCCCATGACGCCCACCTCCCCCGCAGGCTCCCGGATACCAACATTGTAAAGTTGGTAAGTATGTGGTAAATATGCTGTATATGAATGTAAAAAGCAAAATAATTGCTTTTTGCTTAATAACGCAAACAATTGGAATCAATGAATAGTTAAGGAGCTATAATTCAATTTATTTGCAACATATACAAAATATTACTCTACTTTTTAGCTCTAGTGTGTCAATCTGTGGATATTTTATTTTTGTCAGTGTTACAAGGATATCAACATGTCATCCACCGTGTAGCAGCAGTGCCCCATAGTGTGCAGTATCAGGTACTGCATTAACCTTGTGGTTTTTTTTCGAAAATGTTTGTAAGGACCCCATGAACTTCAGTTTTATTATACTTATAAATTTGAGGTTGTAGTGTGAAAAAAAGGCCTATTTCAGTGTGTAAGTGATAAAATAGCAGCACAAGACTAAATAGAACATAAAAAAACCTTTTTTACCCTTAATCAAATATTTTTATTTCATTTCCTTTTTGTAGCAGTTTAATTTTCTACATATTAATTTGTAAAATGTCCTCTTGTCACCAAAAAATGAATTAAAGTGCCAATGCTAATATTTAAAATACACCATATCTTTTGTTCTGCCTAGCCTGCCTAAAAGTGCACATTATCCATAAACTACACAAAAATATCATTAATAAACTATTGTTTAAATACATAGAGAAGATAAAATCAGTGCAGAAAAATACTTACTGAAAAGTTTCAGTGTGATTTGTAATGAAGATAGCATTGACAAAACTAAGTTGGTGCCACGTATGAAGGTGTGGGGTGGCTTGTATTCAGACTATAGTAAAAAGTATAGAATACTATCATTTAAGTGCTGGAGTAGTATAGTGATATTGCAGGCAGGGCCAGTGCAAAGTTGCTCGGCACCTTGGGCAAATGTTCAGCCCACCGCCCATCCTCTCCCCAATATTCCCTTGACACACTTGACAATTGTAAAATAAAAATAACTCTTACCTCCTCCTGGATGCCTGGCAAGGCTGCAGTCCAGATGCACTGATGTCTGATGCAGAATGCTGTCCAATCTTTACTGCTGCCAGGGAGCAAATGCAGGATACCTAGAAGGGAGGCTCCAAATGTTAGATTTCAGAACACTGCAAAACAAAAAAACTTGACATCATTCAACTGTTATACACTGACATGTCCCCCGCTGCCTACCGACTTTTCTCATATATGCCCACTAGTATATTCTCACATATGCCAGCCCTTGCCTCTCAGATTTTGTCACTACCCGCATAACACCAGCTTCACTCACATGCCCCCCTGCTCACTTGCTTATCTCTCACATACACCCCTGCCTTAGGAGTCCTAGCCTGCCTTAATTTCACACATACCCCTCTGCCCACAGCTTAATGTTTAAGCAACCATTTATTTTTTTAGTATTTGCCCACTACTTGGCTCTCCACTGTTGCTGTCTATTAGTATAATTTAATTTTACTTCTACAGAATATATTAATGAATGCAAATAAATACAAAAAGGTAAGCTAAATGACATGGATAATCTAGACATTTCTTTATTTGCATGTGTTATTCTATTCTGTAGATGTATGCGCAAACCCATTTTGCTACAGTAAGCAGAGGGGAGAGTAGGAAGGTTGCTGTGCGGGATCCGAAGATCCCTCTACCACAATGCTCTCCCCATAGGGTGGAACATCTAATGCCACCGGGGTCATGCTCTGAAAAGCTAGGCTTTTTGGAGCTTGTAGCTTGTTAAACTGCCCAGACTGCAGTCCACATTGAAAATTATGGGGATTGCAATTTAAATAGAAGCCTAATACTGGAGATATCTATGATGCCTCCTGTGTTAGGCTTTTGTTAGGTAGCTAGGTTCCTTTAAAAATGCCTAAACCATGTGGAAAATGCCATTTTCACATGGTTTATGGCCTAATAAATAGGGCACCATAGGCTATAACTCATGGAGATTTCTCATGGAGTCTCCGGCTGGATCCCGTTTATCTACCATTCCTGCTGCAGATCCATGATGGAGGCACGTGACATTATATAGCGCCACTAATTCCGCAGGGCTGTACAGAGATCTCCCTTGCATCAGTCCCTGTCCCATTAGGGCTTACAGTCTAAAATCCCTAAAACACACACACACACACACACACTAGGGTCAATTTGTTAGCAGCCAAATAAACTACCAGTATGTTTTTGGAGTTTGGGAGTAAATCGGAGCACCTGGAGGAAACCCATGCAAACACTAGGAGAACATACAAACTCCACATAGATAAGGCCATGGTCAGGAATTGATCTCATGACCCCAGTGCTGTAAGGCAGTAGTGCTAACCACTTAGCCACCGTGCACCCACCCCCTAATTTTGCTGTTGCTGCCTCTTTCTGCCCCCCTCCTTTTTCTGTAGCCGCCTCTTTCTGCCCCCCTCCTTTTTCTGTAGCCGCCTCTTTCTGCCCCCCTCCTTTTTCTGTAGCCGCCTCTTTCTGCCCCCCCCTCGTTTTCTGTAGCCGCCTCTTTCTGCCCCCCCTCGTTTTTCTGTAGCAGCCTCTTTTTCTGCCCCCACCATCGTTTTTCTGTAGTCTGCACTTTCTATTATTCTTTTCTCGCTTCTCTGCTTCTTTGATCCCTCGTGGCTAATCTCACTGATAGCGTTGTGACTTCACAATGCTGTCAGGAGCCGGGAGCCAGCAGGGCACACTAAAATGTGGTGCTGCACTGTAGCAGCACCGCAATGCAGACCTCACAGTCTGCAGATCTGGTTAAGTAGCCCGCGTTAAGTTAACTAATGTCTCATTATGAGACATTATTGGTGTTTTTAGCCGGCCACAGTGGCGCTCCCCAAGAGCTGGCACCCTAGGCAGCTGCCTAATGGTGGTTCTGGCCCTGGTTGCAGGCAGTAGCATAGGGCCATAATGAGATCTATACCTTTTCCATTCAATCTCACTGATGCAAATGTGAAGGACTTCTACAAAAAATACTTGAGCTTGTGGTCAAAAGTTTGCTGTACAAGTATGATGCTAGTTTCATAAATTAATAGTTAGACATGAGCAGTTTGGGCTCAGAGAAATCTGACAGATCCAAATTTAGGGGTATCGTGTCGAACAGAGTCATAATCCGTTTCTCGTGTCAAATTCAGATCTGAAAATGAAGCAAAATATTGTTTCCAGTAAAATGTCAAATCTCGCAAGTTTTGGATTGATAACTTCTATATATAGCCCTCCTTTCTGTTTTCAGCTGTCATTTTAGAATTGATAACATGTTGGTAGGTCGTTTACTGCAATTGTGTGCTCATAATTTGGCTTGAACAGGGTGAATGTAGCAATGTATTTTGCAATAGCTGTAATTTTACTACACAAATCTTAACAATTTATCTACAGTCTGCTGGAAATGTGTGCTGATAAATTGGGAGTGAGTGAGTGAAGACTAGACAAGCAGTGTATTAGTAAAGTAAATTATTATTTTGTCTCTTGACATCTGTTTTACTCATTGGACAGAAAAAAGGGTGCTCTTTGACTCTGAGCAGCACATCCAAAATATATATATGTATACTATGCCTTTAAAATCCCAAGTGTTTAAATCTGAACGCAATTATATGAGGAGCGCTATATTTACTTTTATTTTTTTCTTTACTTTTAAAATCCAAGTGTTTGACTGCCTCCAACACAATTGTCTCTACAGTGTCACATCTGTACTAGAAAGTAGTAAGCTGCAAAAAGACAGAGTGCTGGGAATGCCCTGGCATTGTCTGCTAGCACTTCTATGCTGAAAGAATGAGTTGGAGGATAATAGTGCTACTGGCGCTGCTGAAGTCTATACACCTATACAGTGGGCTGTCACCGCCATGTAGTCTTTGTTTGACCACATATCTGTTGGTAAGTGGATAGTCGGTTCAATGGCATTTTTTAGGGACTGAAGGCCTGTTTTTTTTTTGGTTTTTTTTGTTTAATCTCCTGATACAGCTGAGGAATTCAGAAGAAATTAAATTGAGATGGAATTTGGTAGCGTGGACACATAATCTCAACTAACCTTCTTAAACCTGATGAATTGATGGATGTACATTCAATGTTAACATAGCTGTCATGGCTTTAGTGATCCGCTGTGCAACAGAATGCTGGCTGTCATACCTGATTCCTCTTGCAAACGTTTACGTCACAGACAATTGTTTCAAATTATGCTTACTGTTCTTGGTCCCATTCTGTATAGAAGTTTCAACCCCAGCAGAAGCCTTAGTGCACAGGATGCCTCTTGGGAATCATGGATTGCATTAGGGGAGGCAGTTTGCATTTGAAAATTGGATGCTGGACTGCATACTATTAATGAGGAGGTTGATGATGAAAGTGTTGATGGTAAAGATTGCATGAGGTGTCTATCCATTCTGCTGCTAGCTGAGGCTGAACTGCTTGTTACTATACATAATTTTCTAATTTTTGATAAAATACTTGAATGACCTTGCTGCAAATGACGTAATAGTGAGAAGGTGGTGCCGAGATGGTCAACATCTGTAGCTCTACTTATTGTGGCGTCACATAAAAATGCTGGGCGCTCATTTTTTTTCAGTAGCAGAACCGCTACTAGCAAAATGTGGTCATGGTCTGAGACTTTTCTTGCCACTGCAAGTTGAGTATGGAATGGTGGTGACATATGGAATATATTTTTTAGACTAATCACCACATTTATCAGGGATAACTTTACAATTAATACTTACATCAAGAGCTGATGTTTTCTTGACAATGTTTGGATTTGGAGTGTCCTTACTTACACTTTCTTCCAACATGACCATTTTTCTTTTGAAAAAGTATTACTACTGACAGTACTAGTATTGGCATGCTCCTGACCTATAGACTCATCCATGATTGACAACAAACGTAAATTAACTTTAAGTTGGACATACTTGTAGCTGCTCCACACCACATGAATGCACAATGAGATAGGGAAAAGAGGAACTGTTCCCTTGTAATGTAGACACCGCTCCACAATATAATTTAAAATACAATTAGCTTGTTAAAGAAAGAGACCCGTACTGGGTCTAAAATTCAGCCATGGCATTTAAAGCACACAGGCCCACCTGTGGTGGGCTCCATGCACTATATTGTCGCACACTGATGCTGGCGCAGTGTGCGTTGCTGGTGCAGTACAATATGATGTAGTGCGAGTTTGTGTGTGAGGGGGGGTATTTATTTCTCCTAATGACCCTCAACATTACATTGTTAGCACTCCAATTACATAAATAAATACCATGACAATACATTATTAGTACCCAAATGACAGCAATAAATAACCCCCCCACACACACTCATACTACATCAATACCCATCCACATTACAGCATCCAGCATTACCCCCCACATTACAGCAACTGGCATCACCACCCACATTACAGCAATACCCTCTCCTACTTATTAACAATACTAAGCCCCAAACACACTAGAACATTGCCACCACCACGCCACCTCATAATACACCAGCACCACCAATTATACAGGTGCCACTGTAGGAAACCAATGTTTTGCTTTTTTTCAAATCTCCCACAAAATAGCAACAGCAGAATACTTACACACATATAGTTAACATGTACCCTTTTCCCTCAACTAGTAATGGCAGAATTTTCATGAATCATTCCACATGAAATAAAACTCGAACATATATCTCAAAAAAAAACAAAAAACATAACTATTGAATGATCATTTGAACCCACACGGCTGCATTAAAAGTATTTCCACCTACAGTAAAATGTCAGAGAAATATATTTTTTTTACTACAGTAACTGGTTATGCGTCTTTTCTATTAATTTTAAATAACACAGTATATAAATTAATGGGGATAGAGGAGGTGGGTGAGAGATAATTGGATGTGATCCATCAGTTTGATTAGATAGGAAACCTTTAGATTATTTACCTGGATACGTCTACCCCCTTGACTCACAGGCAGGGCTGATGAGGAATTTTGGGCTCCGGTACAGCAACTTCTTTGGGCTCCCATCATATTCAACAATGAGACTTGCCTTTGGCAGAAGTTCATATTATGCCACACCGTAGTGTGCCCAGTTCATATTATGCCACACCATAGTGTGCCCAGTGCATATTATGCCACACTGTAGTGCCCCAAGGTCATATTATGCCACATCGTAGTGCCCCAAGGTCATACTATGCCATAGTAGTGCCCCCAAATCATATACCATACAGTAGTGCCCCAAATCATATTATGCCACAATAGTGCCCTCAAACAACATTATGCCACAATAGTGCCCCCAAATCACATTATGCCACAATAGTGCCCCCAAACAACATTATGCCACAATAGTGCCCCCAAATCATAAGTAGTGCCCAGACAAAAACTCATTCACAAATAAAAATTGGTACAGCATATCAGATACTGAGAGTGTGAGTCCCAGGAGCAGCTTAATACACCATTTACAATGCAAACAAAAATAGATATATTGACGCAATCACAGATAAAATTTATGACAAGCAATGTTTTTTCCTCTTAATTAAAAATCTCTGTACAGATAAATATGCAAGAAACATTACAGCGCAATAATGAGCAATACATAGTGTTTTAAACGTCATTGAATACACAGTAGTGCCCCCCAGTTCAAGAAAGGATGGTTAAAAACACATTGCACACGAGAAAATATATGAACTTACCCGATCATGGCATTCTGTGTTCTGTTCTTCTACTGGGCGTGCTGGGCGATGAGGGATCTGCAGCTGTTAGCTCACACAGGCAGTCGGGAGCAGGAACAGAGGGCAGTGGTCGAAGTGGAAATTTAGAAGTGGCGGTATGAAAAATATAAGTGAATGGAGTATGACGGCTTGATTTTTTTTTAACACTTGTCCCCTCTGTGCATTCCCATTCTTCATTACTATTTATGTTTTATGATGGCTGCATACCTGACATTCCCATTCTTAAGATGTCTTTCCCTTTACACTTTTTTTTAAATATGCCCCTGCACCATCTCCTCCTTTGTCCCTCTTACTTAACCCCCTGCACCACCTTCTTCCCTGGCTCTCACATGTCTTTCTGCACCCTCTACCCTCCTGGCACTCACACATCTTCCTTCACCCCCTTCCTCCTGGCTCTCTCCCACCTCTTCTTGCTCCCCCTTCCTCCCCTGGTTCTCTCACCCCTCTCCCAGCACCCCCCCCGGCCCTCGCACCCCCTTCCCCCCCTGGCTCTCAACCATCTTCCAGCACCCCCTACACCCCTCTTCCTGCACCCCCACCCCCTGGCTCTCTCACACTCATGACTGCCCCCCCTCGTGCAACTCGCGGCATCCCCCCCTCCGATCCCCTCCCCCAATTCAGGAAAAAAAAAATGTAAACTGTGTCCAGACTGCATGGAACAGTACAGAGCTGCACAAAGGGGAGAGGAAGTGGAGGAGCACGCAACAGAGGTGGCCACCAGGAAGAGCCGGGCCAACCCATCTAGCCATCGGCCCTTCTGGCATTTGCCAGATGGCCAGTCCGGCCCTGGCCTGAAGGCAATGAGGGGCATGAGGATTTCAAGTCTGGGGCAATCTGCAAGTGTGTAGTGGAACACACATATTGTACCAATTTGTCTCAATGTATGGTGGGATTTCTTGCTGGAGAGTACAGTAAGAGAAAAGATAGTGACTGCATTCTTATTTGGTAAAAATTTTCATTACTCGCATTCTTTTTTACATTACACTATTGATATTTATTCATGTGCATTAAAAGAATAAAAAATTATTATAAAAAAACGAATTATAACCACAGTATTTAATACATATTCAAAACCAGTAGCTGAAAAAGGCATATAGAGATGGCATAATCATAAGAAGAGCAGTCTCAAAAGAAAAGTCCTCCTTATGTGTAAATTATGGTGTATCCACTTATATATAACTGCAACAGCCAGTGTTGAGAGCAGCATAATTAAATCACAAATAGGAGTGACTGTTTATGCCATTACTCAAGGGCATTGTAATGTTCAATAGATGTCACGTTTTCCAATAGTTCCTCGATATTGGTAAACAATGCATTATATATGTCCCAGACGAATAATGGCAGAAATTCCAGTCACATGAGCCCCGATGTGAGTTTAAGTGCAGCTGAAGATTCCTTAGCAAGTAGTAGATTGATTGCAACCTCAGAGGCAGATAAGAAGCCCGTGTCTGTAGAGATTGATGCACACAGCACATTCATTCAGGCTGCGACCATACAGCTGCATGTTGATGAATGTTCAGAGTCAAAAGGAATACGCACCAAAGTGTTCAACTTTCCGTTATGACGGGATGTCATCGGAATTGAAGTCACTATATAGTTGACTGGCAACAGACTCTTTTAGATCGAGAGGGATCGGGTAGATATGCAGGCACATAAACTTTAACGCGTTTCAGTGTTATATGCACTTTCAGATAAGGATTTCAAATAAATGGGTGGAACCCATGTTCTATTTAAACAAGTAACAGGCCAATCGCATACTAAATTTATAACTGAACACAGAAGTGTTCACAAACACAACGGTTAATTAGTTAAAAAACAATAAAGGAATGTGACATTAAAATATATTAAAGCAAATAATCCATTAAAGTATCGAGGAATCTCTTCAATATAAATATAATTCAAATATTTTGACAGTTATAGAGAGGCTCACGACAAACCTTACAACATCATCTTAAAACCTGACAAGTTACTGCTCACATGATTAAATGGAATGATATTTAAGAGAACTACCAAACTTCTATAAAGTTTTTTTAGTGTATACTAAGACTAAAAAAGAATATTGATTACTGACGTGTCGTTACTTTCTGAAGATAAACTCGCGTATGGAAACATAATTCATATCGTTCTCATCTGAAACAATCGGAAAGCCTCCAATATTCTTTTTCTTAAGATTTTTAGAGGCAAAGTATCTTTTCCTACTTAAATTGCGGATGTATTTATTAAGATCAACAAAAGCTGGTTAATAAACATTCCCTCAGGTCAACTAAAGAAATTACAAAGAAACTGCTCTAATAACAAGTTTAAAGAACAAGCCCTTACATTAATTTAGACATTTAGAGAGAAGGAGTATCCTGCTCCGTTACTGGAGCACACATTACCGAAGGCATTTTTGTTACAGAGAGAAGATGTATTGATTGTGCAGAAATCAAATTAGAAAGAAAATCAGTTATACGATCACTCTTTACTATTTATCACAAGGTTTAACAGTAGTTCCAACAAAATAAAAGATATTATCAGTAGAAATCATGGGATATTGGGCCTCATTCATTAGCGGACGGATCTGTTGCGCAAGTTGCAATGCGTATTTTTAAGAACAAGTGGGGAGATAAGAAATTCGCAATTCAATAAGGAACGGAAAGTTCAAAAACATGCCCACCTTCAGTCCTTTACGCAACAGAATATCAGATGCAATGGATCTTAAGCTGTTAGTCCATCTTAAGATTCGTTTATTAAGATCCGCTGCTTAATTAAAGATAAAGTGTGACGTAACGGCTAATGTGTGAGGTGCAAACTGTTTGTTTACAAATGTAAAAACACATTCGGAGTGTATTATGCAGTGCTGTTACTTTTTTATTCATTGTAACACTTACATGTTTATATAGTCTGGGACAAATGACGTTGCAGTTTAATCTGCTAAAGTAATACGCCTACATAAAAGTTTGTATAATGAGTTTAGATTTGAAGAATGGGGATGCAAAATCATCTCTGAATAATTCGCTACCATAACTAAACATGCATATAACAATAAAAGTGTATTATCAAAATTTTTATCATTAACGTTGAAAAATGCTTAGCGTACTCTTCCATAATCTATACATAGTAGAGTACATACAACCTCCACAGAGGTAAAGGTATATGAGTCAGGAATCGAACTCATGACTCCATTCTTGGAAGGTGGATTGGCTAACCACTAAGGAAACATTCAGTTTGAAATATAAATACATTCTATAGATTAAAGCGAGAAGCACAACAATACAGCATGTGTGCAACAGCTGTTAGAGCTACACAATGGTACTCCTCCTTATTACCCTCAAATATATGCCACTTAAGATCTGGGGTACCTTAGTGGTTAGCACTTTTGTCTCAAAACACTGGCATCAGGAGTTTGCATACCAAGCATGGCCGTAGCATCTGTGTGCAGCTTGTGGCTCTTCTTCATTAATGAAATAAACATGGGGAGCTTTGACCAAACCAGCCTATGTTTTGATTTTGCAAGAGCTAGTATTAGGATAATATTTAGCTAATAAGGAAAGTAATGGTTTGCTTTCATGTATCACACAAACACTTGTTAGCTTAATTTTTACTCTGTCATTCAAACGTGATCTACTACATGCTCTACCACAATGATAAATCTGTCCTCAGATTTTAGATGCATCTCCCCCTCAAATGCAACTTTCTTAGGGCAAGGTGCAGTTTTTTTATTTAATGCAATGTTTTACTTTCAAAAAGAATTATGTCCCATAGGTCACATTCACATTGACATCTATTACTATGAATGGAATAAGACTCAGAGGGGGTTGCCTTGATTTTGAGGGGACTTTCTTGGACTAAAATGCAACATTGTCTTGAAGTCTTGATTCTTCTCCATATATGGCTTGTTATGTACTCGGCTTTGCAAAAAATGCTTGCAGATCACAGTGGGGCAGCATGGTGGTTTAGTCCCTTGCACTACTGCCTTACAGCACTGGGTTCATGAGTTCAATTCCCAACCATTCCCTTATATGTGTTGACTTAGAATGTCAGAGTAAACCGACACACACATGGAAGAGAACATACAAAGTGGATGTTCGCTATGCTCTTTTCTAATTTTAATCGGCCCTCATATATTTCACATTAACCACCCCTGGTGCTATAAAAATGTGGAAATGATGAGGTAGTAGTAACAAAGCAATCTACCTTAAATGTTTTTATTTTATTATTGAAACATCCATTCCTTATTGTCCTCATACCCACATGTTGTGCAATTGTAATAAATTAATAAAGACACCCACGCCAATGATTGTGTTTGAATACAATATATTGATGCCAACATGTAGTAGAAAACGAAAAGGAAATTTTGAGAGAACAAAAACAATTAAACATACAAAACAATAAACCATAAAAGTCATCTAAAAGTTTTTAGTTCCTGTTTGATTTTTTTTTTTTCGTATTTGGCTATCTTGCCAGTGTACTGCTTGATGCTGCCAGAGATCTCCACCACTGATGCAGCCAGATGAAGGTGTGTTCAGGAGCTGAAAAAGACTTTTAAAAAAATGATGAATACATGGCTACCGAATATTGAAAACACAAAGGAGTTAGCAGAAACGTGTACTGTTACCTAACTTTCAAATTTCAGAAATGTCTAATGGGATGTAAAATACATTTGAAGCAAGAGGCCTTAGGCTTTTTGTTTGCAGATTTATATATCTACACATTTATGTGGCCAGGGAAGTTTTAGTTTGTCAATTTTTAATAGTTCCTTTTTTGAGAGGATCATAATTAAATAAACCAGATAATCACTGACTGATTAGGGACATATAATACAGGTGGTATTTGTGCTTGGCCTGCTAATATTTGAAAATCATCTTACGCCAACTGTGAGCATTGTTTACAAAAATGGTGTTCAACTCTTTTTGCAATATAACACATCTGCCACTTTCATATTAAAAATGTCTGTAAGGTAATGTCCACATCTTGACTTAGTGGGTAGCACCTCTGCCTCCCAACACTGGGTTCATGAGTTTGAATCGCAAACACGGCTTATTGGTCTGTAGTTTGGACCTCAATCATTAGGGAAAGTAAATGTTGCACCATAAAATAATGATACTGGGGCCTAAGTATGTGGCATTGGAGAGGGATTAATATTTCTAATCTGGAGTCAGATTTATCTTTGGGGTAGGGCACCTCCTTGGCAAAAACATTGAAACTATTCTTAAGTATAAAGCAGCTATTTGTATTTCATTATTTTATACGATTAATAAAGAACTCACATCTTATCTCCTCCCTGAGCTCCACCAAAAGCTGGGGCTGGCGGCAGCATAAGTCAATCCAGCGACGTTGCAGCTGAACGACTGAGCGCCGACGGTGAAACCGCAGCCAGATGTGACGGCGCACCCTCTGGTATGCCTGCAACTTTAATTCATTACTCACATACCGACCAGAGGGCATGCTATCCATGCCCTTGGGCAGTACTCGTAGCTCACGTCTTGCAAGAGTTGTTGAACGCATATTTTCTCAACATGCAACACAGTCCAGTACTCTGCTCTGTGATTGGTTCACAGAGCATGTTTAAGCGCGCTCACGTCACTCGCGGATCTTTTTTACACTTGTGTAAAATGTCTGCCTGTCATTCAACTATAGTATCCTAGCAAGGGGGAGAGTGTGGACATTAAGCGATAAGACGTGTAATCCGCGCTTAGCAATTAGGATGAGACATCTACACCTGAACTCGCAATTCAAGGCGCATATTTTCAAGCAACTGGGCTGTTCCTTTAGTCCTGCTATTTGTGAATGATTTGTTGCAGACACAGAGTACTATTCGATATGTCTCAATAGATATTAAATAGTTGGTTACTAATAGGAATTTAACTTTTTATGCATCAAGCAATGTAAATGTATTTGTCACTTTATATTAGTCATGTATTCCTTTATATGCTGGTGAAAAGTGTCACATTTATAGCAACACTCTGCTAATGGGTTTCCAATACAAAACCCAGGAGTAAGCAGACTATAGCATTGTTGGCCTGAATCATTGAAATGTCTTTCATGAATATCTTTGGACTAAATAATACATGTTAAATATCCACATCAATATAAATAATCCTTATGCCTCTTTTGCCCTTTCGTTAGATTTTTGGGCCAAATATATATTATTATTTTTGGTTCTCCGGGCCCCCGATTTGGATATTGGTGAGTACTCTGTGCCATAAACAATGCAGATTAAGTAGATATAGCAATGGAAACTGTTTGATTGTCTTTCATTCAGGTCCTCGGAAAGGGGGATGAGGGACGTTACGGATCGATGTGAGGTGAATACTGCTATTTGCTCTAACAGACACCTGTATCTATAACGTTTGGAAACTTTCTTGCCTGGAGTTTTTTACTGATGCTATATAGGTTATTCACTCCTTTCCTATTTTGTGATGTTGCAGTTGCCAATATAAGTTGTTTTGTTTTTTTTCTTTGTTTTTAAAAACAATCTGGGGGTGTGTCACTCACTGGTCCACTGGTCCCTCTGGCTCAAGATCTAGGGCTCTCTCTGCTCTGCCTGCGCCCGTGCAGCGCCGCGACCATCCACCATCTTAGCTATGCGTCTGCGCATGTGCGGAGCCGAAGACTGGTAAAACCTCCACTCTCTCCCTATTGGATGACTAATTACCTCTCACTATTTAAGACACCCTCAGCCCTACTATCTTTGCCTGTTCTTAGTCCTTAGTCCTCTGAGGTAACCAAGGAGTCCTTTGCTCCTGGATCGAAATACCTGTCAACCGCAGACCTCTCCACGCTACCTTGTATCGCACCTGCAATCTGGACAAGTCTCTACTCCACGCTAGTGGTGAAATCCGTCTACCGCAGTATATTCTCCTAGTGTCCTATATTGTGCCACATTGACATTGCTTTCATCATTCGCTGTTCCTGTACAGCTACTACCCTCCAGAGACTTTCCTATTCATTCAGTGTGTCTCCTACTACCCAGCTCAGAGAGCCATCTGACCCCATCGTGTATAGCTGTAACCCGTCCATTTACCAGACTCTCCAGAGGGCCACGACCTGCACAGTGGAAGCCACTAAAACCCATACTTCCTTGCGGGAGTTCCTGGAGAAGACCAGCCGCTGTGTTAGACTTCGCGCCTCTGGTGAGTAATAGCCAACTATTGGTAAATTCTGGGTCGAGACCAGGGCCGCCGAGAGGGGGGGGGAGCGGGTACTAATTACCCGGGCCCGGCATGTCAGGGGGCCCGGCCCGGGCCCTTGCGCTGCTGATTTTTTTTAATTTTTTAATTTTTTTTTTGAAAACGTTTTTTTTCCTTTCCTTTTTTTTTTTTTTTTTTTTTGGCGGGGGGGGGGGGCTCGGTCGTTGGTGGGGGGAGCAGGCTAGTTTAAAAAAAAACAAAAAACATACTCACCTGATCGCGGAGCCGGCATCCCTCCTCTCTGCTGCTCTGTGCTCTATTCAGACTGTCTGAATGCTGGGTGTGATGTCATCATGTCATGCCCAGCATTCAGTCAGTCTGGAGCACAGAGCAGCAGAGAAGACCAAGAGAGGAGAAAAGGTAAGTGAAGGGAGGAAAACGAGGGGGGCACAGAGGGGTTAAAAAACGGGGGGGGGGGGCAGCATGACAGAGGGGTTAAAAAATGAGGGGGAGCACAAAGGGGTTAAAAAACGGGGGGGCAGCATGACAGAGGGGTTAAAAAATAAGGGGGGGCACAGAGGGGTTAAAAAACGGGGAAGCAGCATGTCAGAGGAGTTAAAAACGGGGAAGCAGCATGTCAGAGGGGTTAAAAAATTAGGGGGAGCACAGAGGGGTTAAAAAACGGGAAAGCAGCATGTCAAAGGGGTTAAAAACGGGGAAGCAGCATGTCAGAGGGGTTAAAAAATGAGGGGGAGCACAGAGGGGTTAAAAAACGGGAAAGCAGCATGTCAGAGGGGTTAAAAAATGAGGGGGAGCACAGAGGGGTTAAAAAATGGGAAAGCAGCATGTCAGAGGGGTTAAAAAATGAGTGGGGGCACAGAGGGGTTAAAAAATGGGAAAGCAGCATGTCAGAGGGGTTAAAAAATGAGAGGGGCACAGATGGGTTAAAAAATGGGAAAGCAGCATGTCAGAGGAGTTAAAAACGGGGAAGCAGCATGTCAGAGGGGTTAAAAAATGAGGGGGAGCACAGAGGGGTTAAAAAATGGGAAAGCAGCATGTCAGAGGGGTTAAAAAATGAGTGGGGGCACAGAGGGGTTAAAAAACGGGAAAGCAGCATGTCAGAGGGGTTAAAAAATGAGAGGGGCACAGATGGGTTAAAAAATGGGAAAGCAGCATGTCAGAGGGGTTAAAAATTGAGGGGGGAGCACAGAGGGGTTAAAAAATGGGAAAGCAGCATGACAGAGGGGGTGAAAAAATGAGAGGGGCACAGATGGGTTAAAAAACGGGGCAGTATGGCACAGTGGGGTTAATAAACAGGGGTCAGCATGGCACAGTGGGGTTAAAAAATGGTGGGCAGCATGACACAGTGGGGTTACAAAGGGGGGGGGGAGGCATGGCACAGTGGGATTGAAAAAGGGGGGGAGCAGCATAGTATAGTCTGA